>NC_090652.1:201085108-201342608 GCF_040937935.1 Hyperolius riggenbachi | reverse complement strand
TTATATTTCTTCTTTACAAAATTCACGATTGTAAAGGAGCCTGACCTGCTTTTTACTGGAAATCAATGCAACTATTGCTAGGGAAAGTAATAGTAATGGCTGACAAACTGTTATAAATATGTGATGTGAAATTGGGGCTTTAGTAAATTACCCTAGTAGGCTTTAATACAACTGGAAAATGTTCTGTGCATCACTGTTCTATGCAGTTGAGTGGTTTGTATTGTTATGACGCACTTGGATCAGTTCTGGGGATTGTGAAATAGATGTCTACTGTATATATTTCTAAACCCCTTTTTACATTTTTCTCTCAGTGGCATGATGTCAAGGGCTATCACTTTTATATGTATGTATATGTTTTTTCCTTAGTGGTAAGTCATCTGTGTATTAAACATTTTTCCCCCTGTATTATGCAGGTATTTTATAAATGCAGAGACAGATTATACATAAAGCAACATAGGCAACTAAAGACTATCCAAGGCAATCTTGGTTGCCATCTCATCTGAGCTTCTATCTTTACTCAGCATTACCATAAAGCAGAGTTCCCCAACCCTGTCCTCAAGGCCCACCAATAGTACATGTTTTGCAGAAAACCACAAACGTGCACAGGTGAGATAATTAGTGTCTCAGCAGAGCTGATGAACTACCTCTGTGGATTTCCATAAAACATGCACTGTTGGTGGGTCTTGAGGACAGGGTTGGGGAACACTGCAGAGGCTGATAGATGTAATAGTAGCTAGAGATGTAGATGGGGTTTCAATCAAAATGTAAATTGCAGCCAAAATGTGTGAGTTATTATCACTGTGAAATTTGTTTGTATAGGTCCACGTTGAGCAAAATCTTTCAGTCAATGATCAATTGAATTGAAGGAATTGAATCTGAACATGTTATCACATGGAAACAAAGGTTTAAAAAAATCAAACATTGTAGTGGATCTACATCTTCTTTATTATATATGCTTTCATTGCCACCTCCGTTTCATTTGAAGACATTGCCACTGCCTCCTCTTACTGTAGATCTAATTTTCTAAACCTTCAATAACATATAACAAGTATTTGGGAGAATGGACACCCCGGTCTTGTCCCGTTCAAAATTGGAAAAGAACTCAAGGCTCAAGGTCAGACCCATGTTGCAAACTGAGGCTTTTGGTCCAGTGTAGAGGCTACGGATACTGTTAAGAAATTCCCCAATGACGCCAAATTTCTGCAGTACTAGGCGTAAGTATCTCCAGTCGACCCTATAGAAGACCTTCTCTGCATCTAGGGATAGAAGCAGAGAAGGCCCTCGAGACGAGTGCATCACTTCAACCAACCCAACCATCCTTCTTATGTTATCCGTGGTCTGCCTCCCCATGACAAACCCCGTTGATCAGGGTGAATTACTTTTGGGAGTAGACTGTTGAGCCTATCGGCCAATATAGTCGAGAACATTTTACTGTCCACATTTATCAAGGATATGGGCCGATTATTGGAGACCTCTGCTGTATCTATTACTGGTTTGGGAATTACTACTATGACTGCTTGCAGTAGCTCTGTCAAAAAGTCCTCTGAGCCATTTATGACTGTATTATATAGTGTACAAAGGGTAGGGATGAGATTGAGTTACAAGATTTTTTTTTTTTAATATTAAATTTTTATTGAAGCATAACATAGAATACAGGTTTCGTTAATAAGAATTGCATGACAGTTTAGTCCAATGAATTTTAAACAATATATCAGCAATGAGTATCATAGTATATCACCTGTTATCTAGTAATTTCTTCCTTTTGAAACATGTAATTACTATTTGAACATTTGACATCTTTTCTGTTAACTATAGTAACTGAAGAAGCTAGGCCTTAGGGCCCCTTACTTTTGTTACTTGAGATCAACATAGGGAAAGAGAACTAAAGAAACAAGAGTTACAAGATTTTATAAAATAAGGCCGTATAGCCATCGGGGCCCGGGGCCTTTACGTTTTTCATTGATTTGACAGCTGTTTGAATCTCCTTAAAGGAGATAGGGGAGTTTAGAGCAGATCTGTCAGCTAAAGCAAAAGTAGGGATTTGGATTGTGTTTAAGAACTTGAGAATGTCAGGGGCAGATACAGAGGATTTTTCCATGGTGGAACCATCATAGAGTTTAGCGTAATAATCAGAGAAGAGGGTGACTATGTGGGATGGATCAAAAATCATATTCCCCTTCTTATCTCTCACAGGGTGCAAACTGTTCTGAACCAGCCTTTGGGATAATTTGCGAGCTAATAAGGTATCATGCGTATTTGCTTTATTGTAGAATTTTTGATTGGTAAGTCTAAGAGAACGTTCAGCTCTTGAAAATAAGAGGGATTTGAATTATTGCCGTAAAGCTAAAAGCTGGTGTAATAATTCTAATGACTTATTGTCTGTTTGCAGGGTCTTAATTCTTGCCATGCAAGCTTCCTTCCTCTGGGATGAAATGTTTGTTAACACACCCCTGATTGTAGCCTTCAGAGCTGCCTATCTAATATTGGCTGAGATATCATCTGGAGCATTCGATGAGAGATAACGATCAATAGTATCGCGTATTTCTGCCTGAACTTCAGGGTCTCTTAATAGTGCATCATTTACTCTCCATTTAAACTGTTGGGGGTTCCCTGGACTGCTACATTTGCTTGGACCATCGCATGGTCTGACCACGATATTTCGGTTATCTCCACCCCCACAGTCCTGTCCAACACTGTAGCATCCAAGATGAAATCTATCCTGGAGTAGGACTTATGGGGGTGTGAGAAGGAGTGTCCCATCTTCCCAGGGTTCAGAGCCCTTCAAGCATCCCAGGTATTAGTCTCAGCAAGAAAAATCAAAACTGATTTATTAGGGCGCCTGGTTGGACTCGACCTAACAGAGGAGGGGCTTGATTCACAAAGCCGTGCTAACTGTTTAGCACGGATGTGCTAAACAGTTAGCACGTGAAGTGCCGTTCGCGGACTTTTGCGCGCAAAAGTCCACGATCGCGCGAATCGCGGAACTTTGCGTGCGCAAAAGTCTGCGAACGGCACTTCACGTGCTAACTGTTTAGCACACCCGTGCTAAACAGTTAGCATGGCTTTGTGAATCAAGCCCGAGGAGTCCAAAGAGGCATTGAAGTCACCTGCTATGATGGCTTTGCCCTTGCGGTAACTAGCTATCTTAGCTGAGAGAGTTTTAAGAAATTGGCCAAGACCTTCAGAGGGGGCGTATACACATACAAAAGTATAAGTACACCCCTGGATAGTAGCTACAATCAGCAAAAAGCGGCCACCTGGGTCTTTAATAACTTTTGTAATGTCTAAGGAGACATTATTTTTAAACAATACAGCCACTCCACACATCTTTGTAGGGGCTGAGGCATAAAAAGCATGGAGGTATAATTTGTGCCAGTACCTCAGTTCTGACCCCTTTTTGTAGTGAGTTTCTTGGAGGTAAAGAACATCAGCACTTAGTTGTTTATAAAAATTGCTAGCCAATCTCCTATTTTGTGGTGCATTAGAAGACCTTTGACGTTATGTGTGGTTAGGAGGATGGGGGTCATTCACAGGGACCCTGGTTCGATTAATAGAGAAGACTCTTGAAGAAGGCATAGGTCAGTCTGAGTTCAATGGAAGCTAAGTAGGAATCTTGGGACCGGCAGAGGTGTGGAGTGGCTGCGAAAGCAATCAAAACATGGTATACAGAAAATATACTAAAATGGCTCAGTAGTCTAAAGCACCTGATAGGAAAATAATGCATTAAATTTAAATGGTAGAAAACAGCTAAAACGAAACATAAAACCTCACAACAAAGTGCTACTTGAATCAAAATAACAAAAACTCTGCCTAAACAGAGAGCATAGGCAAGGGGGTGAGGAATAAAAACCCCTAATGAGATGTTAGTTGGCTGCTGTTCATGAATAGCAGCTTCCATTTGGGAGTCGGTGTGCCAATGGAGCAAAGCAACCAAACCAAGAGAGACATCCGCAAGCAAGCCTCTAAATGAGCGAAGTAACAGTCTAGGTAAGGACACCAATAGAGGAGTAGAAGGTCTACAGATTAGCAGACTATGGTGCTCTTATTGGACGTTGCCACTGAAAGAAAGATAGGATTTAAAGTATAGGAAACAATATATTCTCTGATGAAAGGAGGTACTTGAGCATATGACAATAATAGATCTGTTCTGTGTCATAGAGAACTTAATGTATGATTGGAGAAATCACTTCAGTTATCAACAGAACGTGGACTTCCAGAATAGGTCGATGGGGCTCTCTTGTTGGATAGGCCTTTGGACCCTCCTCTAGACCATGTGACTCTTGGAGGGGGAAGGCGTGGCTGGGAAACCGAGGTTGAAGCATGTAAGGCATCACTTTTATCTAAACCCAGCTTCTCGAGAGTGTCATTAATCATGTAAGGGCCGTAGACCACGATTTACCTCCCATTAAACAAAACAATCAACTCAAAGGGAAACCCCAGCGATATCTGATGTTGTTTCACGAGTGCCATTGTAAGGGGTTTCATCTCTCTCTTTCTTCCAAGCATAATAATTGAGAGGTCAGGGAAAAGCTGCAGTGTGTCCTCTCTGAATGATACTTCCGACTTGTTTCTAGCCGCTGAGAGGTGCCTCCTTTGTGCTATAATAGTGGAAGCATATAACAACATCCCTCGGGGGTTCGTTGTCACGTGGTTTAGGCCTAATCAGAATTCTGTATTAGGGAGGTCAGGCAGTATGGAAGCAAACAAGGCTTCTAAGTATGGAGGCAGGTCAGTGACTTCTTCAGGGATCCCTCTGACCCTTAGATTGCGCCTCCTGTCCCTATTCTCTTGATCCTCTTGGGTGTCTTTTAATGCTTGTATATCAGTTCTGACTTCAGCGAAGTCTTGTTCATACTGTGTACAAAAAGCCTTCACCTCATCCAACCCCTCTTCCAGATTGTGAATGCGTTCCCTCAATAAAGAGATTTCTGACCTTAATTTTTTTACAGCTGCAAAGTTGGTGGATTTTACTAACTTCTCAATGTTTTGAAAAAGCCACTTTAAGTCCTCTTTGGTGGCACATTCTTTGGCCGGGGGAGCTTTGGCTGGTGACTGCAACCCTTCATCCCCTGTCTGGGCGCCCTCTTGAGGCCCTGTGCTTTTAAGAGCTCCGGGATCACTGTGTCCGCAGTCATTCCTGTCTTTTTTGGCCCCATCTCCTTTCTCCTGCGGAGCTCAGAGGCTATCGGGGGTCGGGCGGGTTGACGAGGCGATAGAGTGCTATAGAGGCTCTACGATGCCGGAGCTAGTCCCTCATGCGTGCGGTCGGCAGCGCGTCCAAACTATGAGATTTTCTGGAAGATTTACTGTCATATCGATTATTTCCAACATGTCCGTCCTGATTTCCGATCCATTTCCAATCATTTTCTGATTGCTTTCCGACAGTTTTCCGCTCACTTCTATTGGTTCTATTGATCGGAAAAAAATCGGAAATCAGATCAGACATTTTGGAAATAATCAATCTTACAGTAAATCTGCCAGAAAATCTCATAGTGTGTACCTAGCATTAGATGTTGACATTATTGTGAAAGGTGCCTGCAAGCCCAGGGATCACAAAAGCCTTTTCACACCCTTTGATAATATACTAAGTAGCAGTTTGATTTGCAATAAGCACCTGTATTTTACACTTTTTGTTTCCAAAGTCACTAAAGATTTTCTGCGTGAGGCAGAAGTTCAGTAATTTAACAAACTTGCTTCAATGCACTAAGCCCTTCTTGGTAAGTGTCACTTACCAGCCATGAAGAAGGTCATTGGGCAGGCAGGGAACTGCATGTATCGAGTCAGGGATTTCTGTCCCGTGCATCCCACCATCCCTTTAGATGTGCTGCAGCCATCAGGGGTAGCTCTTCTGTATGCAAGAATATAGATTTTTCACATATAAAGGGATGCAGAAAAGCCTCACAAAATGTCACCTTCCCCTACTCGGATCCAATCAGGATGAGAAGCAGGGCTGTGTGGCTTTCCCTATTGGCTGCCTGGTTCTTCCTATTGGTTGTCTATCAATGAGTTATCGGCTAGTAAGAGCTGTAGGAAAATATCTAAAACTTTTAACCGATTTTCCAAATTTTGTAAATCTTTGTGAATTGCAATTTCTTCAGGCAATTACTGCAGAAGTCAGTAATTTACTCGTCAGTAATTTTAATGTTCTTTGCGGAAATAGGTTTAGTGATTTGGAATTTGGGAAAGTGTTTGGTAAAATCAGCTGTTTTCAGCATTACCGAATACGGTAATGCTTAGTGAATTGATGCCATTGTGTCTCAGTATGGGTGCATAAATTGTAGATAAAATGTTTGTCACTTCCTTGTTCATCATTTCGCCATGAAAACAAAAAACAAAAATCAGTGTGTTTGAGTTTGTACAGGTTAACACTTTTTGGTAACTTAGTTTCTTTTGGAAACGTGGACAGTGACATTTGCTGGGTAACTTCAACAGAAACAGGCGAATATGGATTTGCGAGAAGTAATGCTAGCTACACAAGTTTTATGATTTATTACGATCATCAAAAGGCATTTTTGTTTCAAAATGTTATCAGTTTATCAGTACATACCCATCCTCCTATCTAAACGAGAACACATTGAATGATTATCTAATATCTCTTTGCTCACAGATATGAATTACATTTGTTACGTATGGAAAAAGTAAAGGCGTACACTTAAAGAACTCCTGAAGTGAAAAATAGCATTATGAACAAAACATGTATACATACAGTACCAATCCTACTTTAAGGCTGCTTTCACAGTGAGACGTTACAGGCGAATGTTACTGCAGCCTGTAACACAGCCCAACGCACAGTAATGAAAAATCAATAGGCTTTTCACAGTGCCCATGTTGCATTACATTGTAACGCAGGACGTCAGTTGAATGTGCTGCATGCTACGGCGTTAGACTGTGCGCACATGCTCAGTAGTGTTGGAGGAGGAGGTCTTCCCTCCTCCTCCTCGGCCAGCCACATGGCTAATTAATATTCACTGCACGGTGTGACGTGCAGTTTACTTCCTAGAGCGCCGCTCTGTGCAGCAATTGGCTGGCGGGACCACGTGATGCCGCATGCGTCGAAGAGTACGCATCGCGGCATCACGGACGCCAGAGTGAGCTGCACAACGTGGCTCACTCTGACGTCTACATCTAAGAGCACCAGGCGTTATATAACGTCCCTTAAAACGCAACGTCTTGGTGTGTAAGTAGCCTAAACGCATGTTTATTTTTTTCTGTTTCTCTTTTTTCACTGCAAAGGTACCCAAGCACCATGAGTTTGCTGGGCAATCTATAACTCATAAAATGTGCTTGTGCTTGGCTTTGACAAACCCTCCTGGTGGTTGGGAAGAGATAAGAAATTCCACATGTCAGCATTACTACAGCATATACAGTATGGGAGCGGATTAAAAAACATAAAGAAGAATAAAGGCATATGTTACTGAGACACTCACATTTCAAAACTAGAATTATAAAACTGAATACTAAAATAACTTGTTATTCTAGGAATGTCCTGTCTAGGATTAGGATCTAAATATGGTATATCTCATAAGTTTACCATATATTCATTTTAGGCTGGCTGCCTACCGGCAGTATCTGACCAGAGACTACTGGTACCGAAAAACGCTGCCTCCCAATGAATCGCCGCACATACCCGCTGCTCCTGCTGGTCACGTCGTTCTCGCTATTCTCCCATTGCTGCAGGCCCCTCGCTCTTCCGTCGTTGCGCTGCTTGGCTCCTGACACTGTCCATCTTTGTAAGCCAATGCGATTGGCTCACAGTGATCACGCGGTCAGGAGCCAATGAAAGTGGCTCCTGAATGGCTCACAGAGCTAAACAGCCACCTGCAGGACGTAGATTTCAACTAACGCTGTCTGGAAGCAGTTAAAGGAACACTATCAATTTAATGCAATTTGAGCCAACAGCATGAATGAATCTGGTAACAGTAA
Organism: Hyperolius riggenbachi; assembly: GCF_040937935.1. NCBI lineage: Eukaryota > Metazoa > Chordata > Amphibia > Anura > Hyperoliidae > Hyperolius > Hyperolius riggenbachi. Next base: position 201,334,685 of record NC_090652.1, on the reverse strand, counting down.
GCGACCATTCACACTTGAGCGTTTTGCCAGCGATTGTGAAAGCGCTAGTGTAATTTAACCCTATGGGCCCATTCCTACTTGGGCAATTTGCGCTAATCGCCGCAAATCGCCTAAAATCGTGAAACACAAACGCGTCGCATGCACCATTTTCAGGCGATGTCCAGGCAATCGCGTCTCAGTGCTATAGAAGCGCTAAACGCGCTCGCGGAAAAATCGCCGCAGTGTTCAGTGATTTTTCCGCTGAAAAATCACTCACGCAAAACGCTTGCGGTAACTGCTTTCAAGTGTAAATGGGCCATTAGAACGTGCAGAGCATATGTTTTTTGCTGAGCAGTGTGTGCTTTTTTTATCTACCTTCTAGACGGCACTCCCTTTACACTGTGACGGCAACGCATAAGTGGATAGTATATTATCTGAGGTGATTAGCTGAGGTGAAACTCTTGGCAGAGCAGATTAGGAGATAGAGAAGTTGTCTTTCTCACGCCTCAGACTAACTAGCAGCCATGTGTGTTAAGCTGCGTACACACGCCATACCAAATGCAACGACTGGTCCGCTGGATCCTCCCGCTGGGTGGTCTTTTAGACCAGTGTTTCTCAACATTTTATTAGTATGTACCCCTTTTAAAACCCTGTACTCACCAAGTACCCCCTAGCATAGTAAACATTATTACAAGTACCCCTTGACAATTATATACTTAATCATAGTATATGATAATTGGTTCTGAACAATTTCCAAGCATTTACTGTCGCTTTTAATTAGCTAAAATACTAATTTAGTGTTGTTTAAATAAGATTTATCATTTGCTAAAACTATAAATTTGTTATTCTTGGTTAAGTATGCCAAGCCTAAGTACCCCCTGGAACCATCAGAAGTACCCCCTGGGGTACGCGTACCACATGTTGAGAACCTAGGTTTTAGACTACAGTAGCGCATGTGTACGCGCTGTTGGCGGACTGATAAGGCTGTTTCCGAACGATCCGCTGACAGAAACAGCCTTATCAGTCTGCTGACAGCGCGTACACATGCGCATACTGTCGGCTAAAGACAGCGCAGCGGGAGGGTCCGGTGGACCAGTCGTTGCATCTGGTATGGCGTGTGTACGATGCTGTAGAATGTGCAGACAGATAAGCAGGGAGCAAACAAACCGAACACTCAATGTTGTATTTTAGCACAGAGGTGTTACCTACCAAGATAAACAGTTCTTGTGTCCAGCTCAGTCACTGTCTGCAGGAAACATTGTATCAGTTACATGAAAAAAAAATAATAATGCACAGCAGAAATATATGCTCTGCCCACTCTTACTGTTGTTTCCTTCATTAATTCATGCTGCTGGCTTAAATTTAATTACTTTGATAGTGTTCCTTTAAGTAAAGTGGCTATTGTTTAATGCCAGCTGATAATGCTTGCACATCGCTTTATATCATCTAGTAGTTTCTATATAATGTTATTGTGCAGCAAATGTTTTACCCTGAATTTGTAGAAAGAGTTACTGTAATGACATAGTAGAATTCAGGATATACACTTTTTTGTTAAATCTCTCAGTTTTAGAATCAGAAACACTTCCTATATCTACATATAACTCTATATTTTTATGTTACCCCACCCTCTCAGTGATGCTTGGCATAGGCTATGATGCCACACAGCATCCTGCCTCAGAGCACTCTGGTAGTCCAGGTGTTTTTTGCTCACTACACATACAAATAAACATCCCACAGTGATGCACCTTGCCAGCAGTAAAGATGCTGCCATCTGTGATAAATAAAAAGGAAATATTTTACAATGGACAAATGCTGACTGAATGATATACAATAGTAATTTAAAAAAATAGTCTTGTTAATTGTGTTATATATAGCAAAGTTCCAGCACTCTGACTTTTACCTGCACGAATATAAAATAGAATATAAAAATTGCTGAAAATGTGTTTTTTTTTTTAATTTTCATCTGGGTAGCTCAAACTCTAGCATCTGTTTAACACCATAAGGACCTTAAGAAAGTTTTTCCTTAATGCTGGGCATGCACGGCTTGATTTTGCAGCTCGATTCTCCCGCTTGATCGTTTCACCGCTCGATTCCGCAGTTAATTCTCTTATCTTCAGCTCGGTTTTCTTTTCTTTTTCCATTCACTGCTATTTGGAATCGAGCGGTGAAACGATCGGGCGGGAGATCGGACATGTTGGAAATTATCTATCGAGCCATCTTGATGGCTCAAAAATGAGCCGTGTATTCTCAGCATTAGAATCATAGGGGTAGCCATCATTCTTCACCTACTACTCTTGCCATCATGTTTCCAAATATTGTTACTGACTTTAATAAGTGAGAAATGTGAGGTTGTCTAAAGTTCTTATTTCAAACATGCTGAAACTCTGTTTTCTAATGCATATTGTTTGGCTGCATAACCATGGCTAGTCTAAATACACCAGTGTCAAACCTTTAGCTATGTCTATAAATAATTGGAGTAGCCTGTGCAGATTCAAGACTGAGGATTATGGTTCAGTGACTGCGATGTATTGATATGCCTTGCCTGACTTATTTTCTTGCTTTAAAGAACTCTTATGTGGGCTTAGAGCCACAGCAATTGCAGAAAAGCCCACCACGGTCCTTTCATGAAATAAACCTACAAGGATCTTGCAATGATTTATGTGTATATCAGTAGACATTCTAGAAAAATATCTTCCAGATCCCAACAAATGGTAGACTGCAAAAGCACAAATGTCTGTTTTAGTCTGCATGCAGGGTTAGTCAGAGTTTCCATGTCTGGTGCCAGTATTTCATTTATAAACTTTGACGGAGGTGTCAGCACATTAGTATATGAAGTGGTTTAGAAAGATATGTGATAATTAACAGTTTAAACAAATCCAGTGTATGCTTTATGCTCTTAAGTTTGAAAGATTTGATATTTTACGGTACATGACTATGCATTTGGATAATAATAATAATTATATTTTTTAGTGGCTGATGAAAGCAACATTTCCTCCTTGAATGCACGCACCTCAGGTAAGGCATTTCCTTCTTTAATCTGGTCAGTTGTATAACTTGCAGATAATAGAACAAAACAGAGGCGCCATAAAGAATTAAATATAGTAAAAACGGTTTAAAAATGGGAGGTAGTGGTGGACTTATCTCCCCACTGATGACTCAGATTGTTTAATTCAGGTAAGCAATTTTATTGTATACTCAGCAATTTTTGTCCACCCTTGGTGAAGGGGTGTTACCCCATTTTTTCCAATCTACTTAACCTGTCAGATGGGGTCAGGTCTAAGCTCCTCACCTGCCTTGACAGTGGTTGCTCAAGCGGTAATCCACTTTTGTATTATTTTATGTAAAGAACTTCCCATAAACACAGACCTTAACATAATACACTGTTGTGGGGTCTCCATTTCCCCTTTTATCTGTGCACAGTTTTCTAACTTTTCCCTTCTTTTTTTCACAATTGTATAACTTGGTAGATTGTGCCATGTGATTTTATATTACTGCAGACATTTTTGCCTTTGTCTATGCTTTTGTTAAAAGTGTAAACGGTTTATTAAGATAACATGTTAGTACTAATACACATCACTAAGGAAGTTCAAGGCCCCTTTTGTGATCTCATTTGTGGTTTCTTCCTAAGATAAGACTGTGACATGTTGCTCTGTTGCCATCTTCCAGACACGACCATATTACTCAATTAGTCCCTTACTTAATCCCATTTTTTGGTCTTCTGAGGTAAACAATGCTCTAATCGGCCCCACCATTGTCAACAAATTTGTTAACAAATAATGCCTTATGCTGGGAATACACAATGAGTTTTTTTGGGGCAGATTTAGGTCCGTTTCCACTATTGCTGAAACTGCTGCGATTCCGTAGAGTTTCCCCGCACATTAATCTCACGGGGAAACTCTGCCATAGGGGAGAATGGCGCCGCCGGCCGAATCGCTCGCTGAGCACACTGAGACAGATTATTGTAGTGAAGATAGAGTCCCAGTGCATAAAGGTCCTTGCGGTAGCGATTCGGCCGGAACCCCCCACAGAATTTGCTCAGGAGGCTGCGATTCCCATAGCCGTGCATGGCACAGCTCATGGGATTCGCCTGCGATCCCGCTGACCCGGAAGAGCGGCCGCGCGTCTCGCAGACACCAATCATCAGCGAGTGCACTGTGGGGTGGACCCATCGTCGCAGGCACAATACAGTACGTCAGAGATAGCCACTCCACCCACTATACAATCCCACAAATATTGTCGTGGCCAGTTAAAGCGGAATATAACCCTGCATTTCAACTTGGCTCTAAAACATTATTTACAGTATATTATATGCAACCAGCATTTTTTTTTTTCACTAGACCAGCATTGGAAGGGTTACACAGGGCTTTAAAGTTCCTGGAGATTTCTGCAGATGCATCCGAAGCTCAGATAGTTACATTTTGTTTACATAAATGTATCTAAGTGTTGAATGTGACTCATCTCTCTGACTGAGCTGGAGGACAGCCAAAGTGTGTAACATTTAACACTTAGATACATTTATGTAGTGTTGAACTGCCCCGACCTGTTCGTACCGGTATTCCTAAAAATTGTTAACTGTTCCTTAAAATCAGGGATATTTCCTGCTTTACTGAAGGAAGCAATCATCAGGCCTCTCCTCAAAAAACCCTCCCTGGACCCAGATGCAATGACCAGCTACAGACCTGTCTCTAACCTTCCCTTTCTGGGCAAGCTAATTGAAAAAGCTGTTTACCTCCAGCTAGAAGCCAAAATCCTACAAAACAACAGTTATGACTCATTCCAGTCTGGCTTCAGGAAACACCACAGCACTGAAACGGCCCTCATCCAAATATGCAACCACCTGCTCATGGCAAGAGACAGAGGAGAGTGCTCCATCCTCATACTGCTAGACCTTTCTGCAGCCTTTGATACAGTTGACCATGACATCTTGATAAACAGGCTACAGGAATACTGCGGCATTGATGGCATAGTTCTTCAGTGGTTCCAATCCTTCTTGAGTGGCAGAACCCACAAAGTGTCTATGGGGCCCTTCCTGTCCACCCCTGTATCACTTAGGTATGGGGTGCCCCAGGGCTCAATCCTCTCTCCCCTGCTTTTCACGATTTACATGTTACCGCTGGGAAAACTAATCCAAAAACATGGCCTGACATACCACTGCTATGCAGACGACACTCAACTATATCTTTCCTTCAAGCCTGGTGTGACAGACCCAACTCTAACTATAAACGCCTGCTTACGTGAACTACAGCAATGGATGAATGACAACTGGCTGAAACTAAATGCAGACAAAACTGAAGTCCTTCTGATAGGAGGGCAGAGCATGATAACAAAACAACTTAACTTACAGTCTTCACCACTGGGAATAGGAGGCACGGATCTGCGCAGCTCTGATCATGTGCGTAGCCTGGGAGTTCTAATTGATTGGGATTTAAACTTCAGAACTCAAATCTCTGCTGTGGTGAAATCATCCTATTTTCACCTGACGAACATTGCAAAAATCAAGCACCTCATACCCCCAGAAGATCTGCCAACCTTAGTCCACGCCTTCATCACATCCCGACTGGACTACTGCAATGCTCTCTACACTGGCCTTCCAAAAAAGGTCTTGTACCGACTACAGCTGATACAGAATACTGCTGCCAGACTGCTAACCAACCAACCCCGTCACTGCCACATAATGCCAGTCCTGCACTCCCTTCACTGGCTACCTATAGAATGGAGGGTCCTATTCAAGATCGGCCTACTGACATTTAAATCCCTGAATAATTTAGGCCCTGGATACATGAAAGATATGTTGCAGCTGCGTAGCAATCCCCGCATTCTCAGATCAACAGGTTCTAATAATCTAGTCATACCCAGAGTCCACTTGGAAACTTTTGGTCCCAGAGCCTTCTGTCATGCTGCCCCTACGTTTTGGAACTCCTTACCTCAACAGATCAGGACAGCTCCATCCCTGGACGTGTTTAAATCCAGACTGAAAACCCACCTGTTCAGTTTGGCATTTGCAGAAATATAACTTTTGTTGTGTGAATACTTCATCCTACTAATTACTGAATCTGAGAGAGCCTAAGCGCTTTGAGTCCTATGGGAGAAAAGCGCTATAGAAATGTTATTGTATTGTATTGTATTTAAGCGTAAATAAAAATGCCAGCGTTCATGTTGCTCTCACTTCTCGTATGCTTTAATGTGAGCTTTGGAAGGTAAGGCAGTAGACTGGAGCTTTGCTGTACCGAGATTATGTTTATTACAGAATCTCTGTAGAGCAGACAGATAATAGACATAACGAGAGTATTAGAAACCAAATGGTAAAGGAGAGACTGTGATCTGTTGCATAAGAAATGTTAATAGCAATGTCAAACTACTGCTGCTGCTAGATGCTTCTCTCTGCATAAAACATTGCAGTAATTTGCTGATTCAGCAGCTGTACCCTGTACAATCTGCTCATCTAATGTGAGGTGTGAGGTCTGTCACAGACTGTATTTCTGCTACCTCTTTCCCTGCAATTGGAAGTTGTTCCTTAGGGCAGTAGCAAATACAACCTCACCTCGCCTCTCCACTGTGGTGCTAACCCTTTGCAATTCAAGCTCAGACAAATCTTTCTGACAACAGGGAGGGAGGTGGGTGAAATAGTATTTGTTATTCATGTCATATGGGATTTGTGTAAAGGAAAAAACAGACCACAACTGCAGAGTTTTGTGTATAGATAAGCGTCTATCAGCAATTGTAGTCTTTCATTTCACTGCCATGTATCACCTGTGACAGCAAAGATCACACTGGGTCCTTCACTATACAATTTGTTTGCTTCTGCGGGTCCCACATGCAATGAATACAATCAGGTGGCTTAGATGGAAAAACCTAATTTATCGCATAGTACAACTTGCTGCACAGTCAATATAAATAGAAGAAAAATCTCTGAAGGTGTATTTAATGCATTGTATTGGGTTTTTGCTCAGAGTCCTTTTCTTTATCTTCCTAGACTATGCATTTTCACAATATGTGTCATTTAAGTAGTGTTTTACTGACGATACATTGTGTAGCAGTACGTGGCAAACAGGTTACTTTGGGCTATGATTAACGGAGTCAAGAGTTCAGCTTTAATAACATAAACACTGACCGTTTTACTCAACTTCAATTTACAATACACCACATTTTTAATAGCAACTTGGCTAAGGTGTGCAGTACTGTGTAGATTATGCTTATTTTAAATAACAGCTGTGTAAACAGTCTAAACACAATTACATTTCTAACTCTTTTATATAATGGCATAATTTACAGACCATGCTAGCATTTAACTGTAGATATGTAATACCTTGTTTGCATTACAAGTGCTAGTCTAACTTGCAAACATAGCTTTTATTTACCACAGTAAAGTTACAGACTGCTTTAGGTTTTGTCATGGCAGTACAAATGAGGAGCAATAATATATTTAGCCACAGTTGGTTTTATGAATGCACTTTTATTACTTGTTTACTACTTTTTCTTTTTTTATAGATGTCAAGTAGAGTACATTGAACAGCTGGGTTAAGTTTACGAGAAGCTTGGATAACTGAATTCTTGTTTCATTAGCAGTCACCTTTCCAATGTATGCCAGTGCGTAAAGCTGACAGTGGTAATTTGCATGAAGACAGATAGGCGTGCCCCGGCGCATATATCTTCACTTTAGAAAGCAGCAAGTCCAGTGACCTTGGTTTGTGCTGAGTGGGACTGGTTTATCTTCCTCACACATACCACAAATTGGGCTGCTCGGCTTTCAGATTTGTATTTCTCTGAGGCAAGAGGAGTACTTCATATACATTACTAAATCAAAATAGTTTGGATTATTGCTAAAAAGTGACACCAGTAAATTAAGTTTGTGCAAAAAATGTTAACACTGAGTTTAATTTTTCCCGGAGCGCAAAATCACATAATGTTGTAATGTTGGTTATATTTATATACTAGCTATTGAAGTAGAAGTGATGCCAGTGCCTGTTCTTTGTCTTAGTTTAGCCCTTTGTGTGAGTACTCAGTAAGCTCATGCTGACCCAGAACCACTAGGAATTTGTAAGGAACTCCTGCAGTTCTGGATGCTTGGAAAAATGTGCATATTCAGTACTGATGCATTGTGGGAGATATGTTTTTTCTATCTTAAAGGTAAATAATTGCAAATACCTTCTGTTTTAAAAAGGCAGATTTTATATCTAGTGTTTTGGTGAGTACAGGTAGTTCCCGGTAGAGATAGGGACTGTAGGTTCGTTATTAACCGGAATCTGTTCTTAAGTTGAAACACTGTGCCGTCTCTGTCCCCTGTACCTCCTCTGTGCCCCCAGTGTCCCTCTCTGTGTCACCTCTTCACTCTGTATCTATTTATACAAGTTTAAAAACCATTTTTTCTTAGATTTTTTTTTTAAATTGATTTTCTCAAAAACTACAAGTCCAATTTGAAAAAAAATGTTTTGACTTGTTCCCATGGAAACACAGAATCCATGCCATTCGTATCGGCGGGTCGTTCGTAAGTCGGGGACTACCTGTATTGTGATTTTTATTTATTTTTTTGACTAGTAAATGTTCTCTATGTGCATAATGATAGCTTAGTATAAGCCATACATACAGTACATTAAAAGTTTTTACTTGATTATGAAGCAGCATCACAATTTTCATGAAATTACAAGATTAAAATAAAAAATAAAAAAAAACCTACTTTCGAACTAATGTTGGTGCTAACATTTGATTGACCTTTCTCTGTCACTCAGGCTACTTTCACACTGGTATGCTGGTGCAATGATATTGTAATGGTATGTTCTAACTGGCATGTTACTAGTGAGGTGCAATGGATCTATTTGCATAATGCCATGCTGCATGCATGGCATTATGCAAATAGATCCACTGCATAACCTGCATGTTTAAGACTCTTCTTTATTCTTTAAAAGTGTTATGTATTAAGGCAAATAGTGTTTAGAAAAAGTTTAGAAGTGTAAAGATCTTTCTCCTTTCTCTGTATCCATCTCTCTCCAGCACAGTTTATCAGTAGGTGCCCATATTTCAGCACAGCTAGTGGTATAGCTTCCAGGCCATGTCTACAAATCAATAGTAGAGTATATCTCCTAAGGACAGTGGTGAAGCCATAAAAACTATTTGTAAATATCAATGTAGGCCAAGCATGCATCGAGAGCTACTGGTAAATAGAAGGGGTGTAACTAAAGTGGAACAACCCTTGAAACTGAGGGGGGGGGGCAGAGCTGTGAGGGGGCCACACTACTAATCTTCCCTTCCTCCAATAAAGGGGTCCATCCTTAAGATCAGGGGTTTTGTGGCTGCACTTGATGTGGGTGTGAAGAGTATGATGGCCACACTTGAATTATGACCCTTGCAAGATGGTCCCCAGGCTGGGAGGGTGACAAAGAGTAGGCAGGAGAAATAGCGTTAACATTGGGGGGCCCTATAAAAGATTTTCGGGGGGGGGGCATGATTTGTAGTTATGCCCCTGGTATATAGTGCACTTATAGCCTATATTTTACACAGTTATTCCAACATACATACATACAGCTGTTAAAGAATCAGCTCCACAGCTATAGCATAGCCACTAGCTGCATAAAGCAGTGATCTGATTTGTTCAACCTATTATCTTCAAGTGAGGCATCGTGGTCATTTTTTTTTCACGTGCCTGAAGTAAGGACCTACATTAACCTCCTGTTTTAAAAAGACAATCCTGTGCTGTACATTTTAATTCTCTTATATATTGGTAGGTGAACAGAGGCGCCAGAAGGATAAAAGTACATAAAATTTAAAAAAAAATTGCTGGGAGGAAGTGGTGGACTCGCCTCCGTTAAAGCAGACATCAAGGACTGTAAATATATAGATATACACATTTATTGAAAATACCCCAAAGATTCAATGCGTTTCGCGGGCACAGCCCACTTCTTCAGGCAATAAGCAGGGGATAAACAACTGTAAACAAAAGACAGAGGCATAGCTATAAATGTTGCCATAAAAAGATACAAATTGATTATTATTTAGTGTAATAAGAATAGTATTTCAAACATAGTGTTTAGTGATATGTTAAAGTAGGGGGGTGATTGCAAGGAATGGGTCAGTGTAAACTACATAATGTGTATAGGGGAATGGACTAGATAACAGTGGTAAAAGGTAGTTAGTAAATCAGATTAAGTTGGTATCAAATTGACCGCTTTAGGTATATTTCAGTAGAAGGTAGGGAATGGAATAAGTTGTAGCTGGCAAGAGAGAAAAAAAGGCATGTGTAGTGGTTAAAAATAAAGATAAAGACTTACCAGCAATTCAGTTATAGCAAGCAGAGCACCTCTGTACTGTTGTAAGGTCGCTTGCTGCTTTAAATGTGTTAATGCTGACAGCTCTGGCCTATCCAGAAGCTGCTCCAGTGTGGGTGGGTGGAGTCAGTGGCCATGGTGACAGAGTCCTCCAATCAGCTGCTGCCAGCTGTAAGGAGTAGATTGGTGTGCATGTGGTCTTACATAACATGCATGCTTTCTCTGCATGCACAGGGCAGTGTTTAGAAAGGGAACATGGAGCACAGTGGTGTGTTTGCTGCCATCTAGTGGTGCAAAAGAACAAGTACAGTGAAAAGACTTCAAATGTCATTATACATGCTGAAAGATAATGAAGATAAAAGCATGAACAATGCCCGACTTTTTACAATTGGTAAATAAAAGTGTATACTTCTGGAATTAATAAAAAATTAATAAAATAATAATAAAAAAACAATATATATATAAAAAACATAATAAGATTATAAAAAAATAATAAAAATTTATAATAAAAAATAATGTGAATATGACATGAAGATATAAGCATAAAATCGAAGAACACATAAAAAACATAAAAACAATTGTAATATATCCAAAATATAAGGAGGCCATTGGCAAAAATTGTCCAGGCCTGGTAATATATAGTGTATAATCCCGTGTACGGTTTTGATATCGTAGACGAATGTTTGCAGCTGTAATAAATATCATTGTATTAGAAGGATGATAATAATAGTCATAATGAAGATAATACTAAACATCAGTAATAGAAGATAAGATATATTAAAAAAAAAAAAAAAAAAAAAAAAATTGGGGGGGGGAGGGGGGGGGGATAAAAGAGAGCGACCAAGATAAAAGCAAAACTTTTGACAGGGATGGTTAGTGGATTATTTTCTATAACTTCGTTAAGGCCCTCCGGGGATAGGGTTCTTAATGTCTGTATCCAGAACATTTCGTGTTTTTTGAGAAGATCAAATGCATTTGGTTTTCTTGTATCCAATCAGTGTAATATTGTCAATCAGTGTAATATTGAATAGCAGTGGATTGCTGTTGTGATGGGTGCTGAAGTGACGTGACACACTGTGAAGGGGAAATTGTTTAATGATATTTGTTTTATGTTGTCCAATTCTGCTGCGTACTAATTGGGTGGTTCTCCCCACATACTGGAGCCGGCACGGACAGGAGATGAGATAGATGACATATTTGGAGTCGCAAGTAAACCGTTTTTTCAAAGGGAAATTGCAGTTGGTACTGGTAGAAGAGAATGATACACTAGTGTTGATGAATTGGCAGGCTGTGCAGCGGGTCTTGTTACATGGAAAGCAGCTTGGTTTGAGTGGTTCTGAATGAGTGGGCAGGGGCTGTGTGGGCGGACGCAGTTTACTGGGTGCAAGAATGTTGCGGAGATTGGGAGCTCTCCTATATGTGATGGATGGTGCTTTGGGTAATAGCGGTCTTAAGAAGGGGTCCTGCATCAGGATCTCCCATCTGTTGGTTAGAATGTCACGAATGTGCGAATGCTGGGTATTGTATTGAGTGATGAACCTTGGAGGGCCTGTGTTGTTAGTTAGTTTTGCATCAGTACTCGGGGGGTTATATTATTGAAAAACTGGTTGCCAGGGGAGAGTTTCATTTGTTCGAGATTATCGTACGATGGGGCAAACAAACTCCCCATCGCCGTTCCGCTAATCTGATGGTAAACTTGTTCATTGAATGTGAAGATCTTATTCTGAAGGTTAAATTCAGCGCATTGTAGCAGAAACGTTTGTTGTGTTGTAGGCATGGAGGGATTGGAGGCTAGGAAATATTGTAGTGCGCTGAGGCCGAATGGATGGGGGATGTTGGTGTAGAGGGCAGAAACGTCACATGTCAGCCAGACATAGTCAGGCTGCCAGGGGACATCCTGCAATAAACAAATGAGTTGCTGAGAATCTTTGAGGAATGATGGAAGGGACTGGACATGTGTTTGTAAATGTTGATCAAGAAATTTAAAGAGATTGCTGGTGATTGAGTTGACTCCTGAAATAATCGGTCGGCCAGGAGGTTTATGGAGACTTTTATGGATTTTGGGTAAATAATAAAAGTTCGGAGTGGTTGGTTGGGTGTTGATTATAAAATTCTTTTCATTTTTGGTGATGATGTTGGATAAAAAGGCATTATTGATAAAAGTTTTCAATGTGAGGTTAAGCGCGGGTGTTGGGTCTGATGTCAAGATTTCGTAATGTGTGGGGTTGTTGAGGAGTCTAGCTGCTTCGTCTAAGTAGTCGGACCGATTGAGTATGACAATGCCACCCCCTTTGTCGGCTGGTTTGATGATGAGATTAAGATTTTTTTGTAAGGATATAATAGCAGAGGTTTCGTTACGGTTGAGGTTGGAATTTAGTGGAGGTGGATTGTTGTGTAAAGTTTGTAGATCATTGAGTACCATGGAGTAGAATGTATCAACGAAGTGACCCTTGGAGGCCACTGGATAGAATCGTGATCTACCTTTCAGTTGTGTGGTAATGTATTTTTCAGTGTTTAGTTCAGCTTGTGTAATGAATGAGATGGGTAGGGCGTCGTTGTTCGTGATTATGAGTGAGGGGGGATCGGGGTCAGAGCTGGGTTTGAAAGATTTTATTGCAAAATGCCTTTTTAAAGTGAGCTTTCGAATATAGCTGTTAAGATCGGCAAAGAGTTCAAAAGTGTTGATTTGGTTGGTAGGACAGAAGGAAAGACCTTTCTCCAATACTGCCGTTTCATGTGCATTCAGGGTATGGTCAGACAAATTGAAGATACATTTATTTTTAGGGGTCAGGGAGTTTTGTGTGATTGGGGTTTGCTTCTCTTTCCTTTTTCCTCTACTTCCTCTTTTTCTAGGTCTGGTAATTGGCGTTTTGATTTGTTCGGAGGCTGGAGATATACCTTCTCTGAACGGGGGCTCGGTAGTTGAGTGGTGAGGATGTTTTGTGACAAAGCTGAGGGGAGCTCTAAAAAAGAGGTAGTTAGGGTGTTGTTAGCTGAATCATTGATAGATATAGGGTTGGTGGAAGGGGGCACGGGGAAAATATTGGTTATGGTATTTTGTGTATGTGGACTGGTGGTATTGCTACTCGCCAGGGGAACGGAAATCATGTTTGTGAGTGATTTTAGGCTGGAATTATCTGGCGGGCTTGGTGAGTCTGGATCTGAGTTGTAGATGCTGATCTGGGATGCCCTGATGGGTGAGCTGGGGGTGGCCTCTGGTGGTTTGGATGCCGGGGAATTTTTTTGTTCTGACTGGGTTGAATTTGTGGCAGTTTTTTGTAACGATGCAGGCGGTCCGTTTGGGATGAAATTGAATTTAAGGCTAGTCTGTGTTTTAGAGATTTTCTTGCCGACACCAGTACGGGGGGTAGAGGTGACAGATTTTTTGGGATTGGTGGTTTTGGTGCGCTGGGTCTTGGGAGCAGTGATGATATCGAAACTATTGGGCGGTGGAGCTGTGCATGTGAAAGTGATATTTTTGGGGATGGTGTTGGTGATGGTATTGGGTAAGGGGATATTAGGTATGTGGGGGGGGGTGCAGTGGAGACTGGAGGTGGTGCTGGGACTTGGACTGGTGGTGGACCTAAGGGTGGAGGTGAAAAAGGTGGATATCTATATGTTGGTGGTGGGATGCTAAGGCTCATTAGGGGGACAGGTGGCGGGGCTGGGCCCGGGGGCAGGGAGGTGGGAACCGGTCGCGGTCTGCGCTCCCTTTCCCGATGCTCAGCGTAAGCTAACCGGCCTCTATTTAATTTTTTAAGTTTTGACTCAATGGTGTCCAATTCAAAACGCTTGACTCTGGCCTTGAGATTGGACATGAGCGGGAAGTACTGTTCATTGTTTAAATTGGCTAGCAGGAATTCTCTGCATTCATTAATAATGGGTTGTAAATCAGTAATGAGAGTTTTTCTTTTATCTATAATCCTCTCCATCATGCCTGCAGTGCAGACCTAAAGATAAATCTTTGGGGTATTTTCAATAAATGTGTATATCTATATATGTACAGTCCTTGGTGTCTGCTTTAACGGAGGCAAGTCCACCACTTCCTCCCAGCAATTTTTTAAAAATTGTATGTACTTTTATCCTTCTGGCGCCTCTGTTCACCTACCAATATATTTGAGTCCACCTAATGAGTGGTTACCTAGGTGGTAACCCGTGTTTGTAAGTATTACCATCTCACTGTTTCATTTATCCAATCAATTTTGACATACTACACCATATTGGGCTCCCGATTTCTCTTCAACCTTTATTTTAATTCTCTTGCTGTCGTCACAAAAGTGCATGCAGGGTAAGTTAGAATCATACTGAACTAACAGTAAAGACATTACTTTTGATTTGTTTAGCTCTGAAGCAGTTTTACGTACTGCATTGCGACTTTCGGAGCTACTGCACAGAAAAAAATGAAAAGTAGATATTATTCATCCTTAGCCTTTAGGAAAATGTACAGCCCTTTAAAACTGAATGACCTCCTCCATCCAAGCTGCAATACAATATCTTACATATTATAGGTAATGATCCAGGAAGAAACAGAATCTTGCACTCGGGACAGAAACATTAACTACAATTCACTGCTTCATTTCTCAATGTAATTATCACAGGTTAATTAAAATATAGTTATGTTGGCTCATATAGCGGGCACATATCACACTTATGTCCGCTTTATTTTCTTTTAGTGCAAGAAACACGATAGATGAGAAGTCACAAACACATTTATTGTTATGGTCTGTCAACATGAAATTCACTTCCGGTTGTAAAAACCCATTGCTTCAAGTACTATTAATGTACTAGAATGAGCACATTTCTCAAAAATATAAAACCGCTAATAATAACGTAATTACACAGTAAAATAATATTTTTAATAACATACTGCATAAGGAAATAGATTCTTTACTATTTCTCTTCTGCACTCCTCAAACTGCATTATGTTTTTAATATGCTATTTTGGCATTTGCTTTCAGCACACACATTTTTATTTAACCAAAGAAAGATTTATTTTACTTTGTTTTCTGTAGAGAAGAGGTGCTTAGAATAGTTCAAAGAGAAAAGGAACTTTTTTCAGCCCTGGAATGGTTTGCTATCGCAGAAAATAATGCTGTCCTTGTGACTTTAGTCTTCAAAAACAGTTTCATTATTATTATTTAGACTGTATAGCGCCGACATATAGCACTGTACAGAGTATATTGTCTTGTCACTAACTGTCCGGAGAAGCTCACAATCTAGTTCCTACCATAGTCATATGTCTATGTATGTAACATGTAGTGCATGTATCCTAGTCTAGGGACAATTTTCAGGGGGAAGCCAATTAACTTATCTGTATGTTTTTTGGATGTGGGAGGAAATGAGTGCCCGGAGGAAACCCACGCAGACACGGGGAGATCATACAAACTCCTTTCAGATGTTGACCTGGCTGGGATTCCAACCGGGACCGAGTGCTGCAAGGCGAGAGTGCTAACCACTACGCCACCATCTTGAAGATGGCAGTTAGTAAATTTATTCCAAGGCTAATTAAAGGTTTACCCACTTTTTTAAAAATACAAACGTGATTGAATCAATAAAAAAAAAAGGTAATGGTGTATTTAAACTAAGCCATGATCTGGCTATAGTTACTCTCTCTAAACTTCCTAACTCACTCCTGAACTTGCTTTGCAGTCTGTTTCAAGACTCTCTGACTATATCTTGGATCTCCACATTTTTGAGATTTTCCCACAGTGGTATGATCATGTACTTGCCCCATTCTTCATTTTGCACATTTTTTCTTATTTTAAAATCTGTGTCTGTTCTGTAAACAAACTCCGTATGCTATCAAGATCAACTTCAAGAAACCATGCTCATGCTCATTTAGCTTAGTAATGGAACAAAATTCATCAGTACCCATAGTCCTCAATCATCCAAATATTAAAATGTTAATAATGACAGATAAATGTAAACTAGAGATACCCAATTTGATTGCTGTCTGCCCTAATCACGCTCTGGGTTTGGGGTCTGGCCACCTGTGGGGGGGCGGAAGGGCAGGACGAGTAAAGCCAGCTGTGACACTCGTGCGCAGTGGCCAAGAGGTGCCAGTTGCAGCGCAGCATACAGATTGAAAAATATGTTGGTGCCCAAAAGGTCCTGAGCATCTATTGGTCTGTTGACCCGACCAATGAGAGGCATTCATGTTGTAGATTGTCACTGGTCAATTAAAAAAAAATCAGTTACCTTGGTTACCCTGGCAAAAAAAAAACGAATACTCTTTTTTTGCTGGAGCTCCCTGTAAATTTAGCATTGCAGTAAAATGCAGCAAGGATGGAGCCCAGCAAAAGCTTATTTAAATGTAAAAGCATTAAAAATTATATGACGATCATGTGACAAGTCTGGGCCATCTCTAAGCATAAGTCACCTTAGCAGGTGCCCAGGGCACAGCCTAGTCCCATTAGTACTTTGTTGAAGTTTTTCTCCAAGCTAATAAAGTTGTTTTGCAAAGTCACTAAATTCTGTGCAAATCTGTTATAAGCATTAGCTCTAACGTAATAGCTAAACTGCATTGATTCAATATTTGATGTTCCCCAGTGTTTGAGGCTATAGCAAGATAGCTATCTAGGACTTAAATCATTCTTAAAGCGGATCTGAACTCAAAACTTCCTCTCTGCTCAAAAAGATATGCAACAGCATAATAACCTTTAAAGAAACACATTTAAATTCAAAGCGTAAACAATTAGCCGGCACTACAAGGATTACAGTCCCTCTCTGAGCAGATAGAACATATGGGTGTAGAGATGGGGAGGTTCAAATCATCAAGCCACCACCTTGATTATAATAACTGCATGCTCATGATTATCACTTAGCAACAGATGCATGACATTGATCAACAAGAAAAAAAACAAGTTCCAGGCACTGCAGTAGATTCAAATGTATTTGATATCCAAGCATAGTGTGAACCACAACATGTGTACTTGCTGTATTTAAGGGTAGGTGCATACGTCATAGGCAAAAACTCATGCAAAAGTGACAAGAGTAGATATTTCTGGATAAGATAATGTCCTAGCATATCAAAGGTGGGTGGTGGTGAGTGCAGGGCAAGTACGGGTGCCCATTTCGCACGCCGTTGCTTTCACGCATGGTGGATCAGCCTCGGAAGAAGCACCAACGTGCAAAACGGCTGTTAGGCTACCTGTTTTTGCCTTGCACCAACTGCCACCCACCTTTGATATGGTAGGACATCTATCTTATCCAGAAATATCTACTCTTGTCACTTTTGCACGAGTTGTTTGCCTGTGACTTATGCACCTACCCTTGAATACAGCAAGTCCACCTGTTGTGGTTCATACTATGCTTAGATATTGAATGAATTTGAATCTACTGCAGTGCCTGATGGAACTTGTTTCTTTCTTGTTGATCAAAGAAAACATGTACCTGAGCAAAAAATGAAACAAAACCTCACTCCCCATCAATGCATGCGTAGCCATCACCACAAGGTGATAACTTTTTCAGATACTCACCCTACAGATTTGTCCATGTGCGTACAGTCCACTTGCAGGACAGGAAAATTAATGAATATTTCTAGCACCTTTTCACCTATTTATCTTAACCACTTGAGGACCGTAGGCTTTACCTCCCTTAAAGAGACACTGAAGCGAAAAAAAATATATGATGAATTGGTTTGTACTATGAATAATTACTAGAAGATTAGTAGCAAAGAAAATATTCTCATATTTTTATTTTCAGGTATATAGTGTTTTTTCTAACATTGCATCATTCTATAATATGTGCAGATTACACAACACTCAGCATTCAAAATGATTCTTTCAGAGCAGTCTGTGAACTAATGACCTCTCCTCTGCCAGAGGAAAAGTAAATGGTTAACTAACAGTTGAGATAATAAAAGTCAGAAAACAGCCCTCTCCACGACTTTGAAAGTCGTAGAGATTAATGGCTTTTTTGCATAGAGATAACAACTGGAGTTTCTTAACTCTTCCTGTACAGGAAACAATAGACTGATGTATCTGATCTTAATGTTTTATTTCTTAGCTGTACTACACATACAAATCATAATATCATCATTTTTTTTTTCGCTTCAGTGTCTCTTTAAAGGGAAGGTCCAAGCAAAAAAAAAAAATGAGCTTCACTTACCTGGGGCTTCTACCAGCCCCATGAAGCCATCCTGTGCCCTCGTAGTCACTCACTGCTGCTCCAGTCCCCCGCTGGCAGCTTTCTGACCTCAGAGGTCAGGGCCGAATTGCGTACATTTTTACACATTCCCGCTAGTGCAGGAACATTAACGCATACATTTTTACGCGTTAGTGGTGCAACACGTACATTTTTGTTCCTGCACTAGCTGGAATGCGTAAAAATGTATGCAATGTGGCCCTGACCTCCGAGGTCAGAAAGCTGCCAGCGGGGGACTGGAGCAGCAGTGAGTGACTACGAGGGCACAGGATGGCTACATGGGGCTGGTAGAAGCCCCAGGTAAGTAAAACTCATTTTTTTTTTCCTTGGACCTTCCCTTTAAGGACCAGACCCTTTTTTTTCCATTCAGACCACTGCAGCTTTCACGGTTTATTGCTCGCTCATACAATCTACCACCTAAATGCATTTTTGCTCCTTTTCTTGTCACTAATAAAGCTTTCTTTTGGGGCTATTTGATTGCTGCTGCGATTTTTACTTTTTATTATATTCATCAAAAAAGACATGAATTTTGTCAAAAAAAATGATTTTTTTTAACTTTCTGAGCTGACATTTTTCAAATAAAGTAAAATTTCTGTATACATGCAGCACGAAAAATGTGGACAAACCTGTTTTTAATAAAAAAAAAAAAAACATTCAGCCTATATTTATTGGTTTGGGTAAAAGTTATAGCGTTTACAAACTATGGTGCAAAAAGTGAATTTTCCCATTTTGAAGCATCTATGACTTTTCTGACCACCTGTCATGTTTCATGAGGGGCTAGAATTCCAGGATAGTATAAATACCCCCAAATGACCCCATTTCGGAAAGAAGACATCCCAAAGTATTCACTGAGAGGCATGGTGAGTTCATAGAAGATTTAATTTTTTGTCACAAGTTAGCGGAAAATGACACTTTGTGACAAAAAAGAAAAAAAAAAGTTTCTATTTCTGCTAACTTGCGACAAAAAAAAATGAAATCTGCCACGGACTCACTATGCTCCTCTCTGAATACCTTGAGGTGTCTACTTTCCAAAATGGGGTAATTTGTGGGGTGTGTTCACTGTCCTGGCATTTTGGGGGTGCCTAATTGTAAGCACCCCTGTAAAGCCTAAAGGTGCTCATTGGACTTTGGGCCCCTTAGCGCAGTTAGGCTGCAAAAAAGTGCCACACATGTGATATTGCCGTACTCAAGAGAAGTAGTATAATGTGTTTTGGGGTGTATTTTTACACATACCCATGCTGGGTGGGAGAAATATCTCTGTAAATGACAATTGTTTGATTTTGTTTTAAACAAAATTGTCCATTTACAGAGATATTTCTCCCACTCAGCATGGGTATGTGTAAAAATACACCCCAAAACACATTATACTACTTCTTCTGAGTACGGCGATACCACATGTGTGGCACTTTTTTGCACCCTAACTGCGCTAAGGGGCCCAAAGTCCAATGAGTACCTTTAGGATTTCACAGGTCATTTTTGTTTCAAGACTACTCCTCACGGTTTAAGGCCCCTAAAATGCCAGGGCAGTATAGGAACCCCACTAATTACCCCATTTTAGAAAGAAGACACCCCAAGGTATTCCGTTAGGAGTATGGTGAGTTCATAGAAGATTTTAGTTTTTGTCACAAGTTAGCGGAAATTGATTTTAATTGTTTTTTTTCACAAAGTGTCATTTTCCGCTAACTTGTGACAAAAAATAAAATCTTCTATGAACTCACCATACTCCTAACGGAATACCTTTGGGTGTCTTCTTTCTAGAATGGGGTCATTTGTGGGGTTGCTATACTGCCCTGGCATTTTAGGGGCCCTAAACCGTGAGGAGTAGTCTTGAAACCAAATGTCGCAAAATGACCTGTGAAATCCTAAAGGTACTCATTAGACTTTGGGCCCCTTAGCGCACTTAGGGTGTAAAAAGGTGCCACACATGTGGTACCGCCGTACTCAGGAGAAGTAGTATAATGTGTTTTGTGGTGTATTTTTACACATACCCATGCTGGGTGGGAGAAATATCTCTGTAAATGACAATTGTTTGATTTTTTTTTACACACAATTGTCCATTTACAGAGAGATTTCTCCCACCCAGCATGGGTATGTGTAAAAATACACCCCAAAACACATTATACTATGTCTCCTGAGTACGGCGATACCACATGTGTGACACTTTTTTGCAGCCTAGGTGCGCTAAGGGGCCCAACGTCCTATTCACAGGTCATTTTGAGGCATTTGTTTTCTAGACTACTCCTCACGGTTTAGGGCCCCTAAAATGCCAGGGCAGTATAGGAACCCCACAAGTGACCCCATTTTAGAAAGAAGACACCCCAAGGTATTCTGTTAGGTGTATGGCGAGTTCATAGAAGATTTTATTTTTTGTCACAAGTTAGTGAAAAATGACACTTTGTGAAAAAAAAAAAAAAATTTGACAAAAAATAAAATCTTATATGAACTCGTCATACACCTAACAGAATACCTTGGGGTGTCTTTTTTTCTAAAATGGGGTCACTTGTGGGGTTCCTATACCGCCCTGGAATTTTACGGGCCCAAAACCGTGAGTAGCCTGGAAACCAAATGTCTCAAAATGACTGTTCAGCGGTATAAACATCTGCAAATTTTGATAACAGGTGGTCTATGAGGGGGCGAATTTTGTGGAACCGGTCATAAGCAGGATGGCCTTTTAGATGACAGGTTGTATTGGGCCTGATCTGATGGATAGGAGTGCTAGGGGGGGGTGACAGGAGGTGATTGAGGGGTGTCTCAGGGGGTGGTTAGAGGGGAAAATAGATGCAATCAATGCACTGGGGAAGTGATCGGAAGTGGGTCTGAGGGGGATCTGAGGTTTTGGCCGAGTGATCAGGAGCCCACACGGGGCAAATTAGGGCCTGATCTGATGGGTAGGTGTGCTAGGGGGTGACAGGAGGTGATTGATGGGTGTCTCAAGGTGTGATTAGAGGGGGGAATAGATGCAAGCAATGCACTGGCGAGATGATCAGGGCTGGGGTCTGAGGGCGTTCTGAGGGTGTGGGCGGGTGATTGAGTGCCCTAGGGGCAGATAGGGGTCTAATCTGATGGGTAGCAGTGACAGGGGGTGATTGATGGGTAATTAGTGGGTGTTTAGAGTAGAGAACAGATGTAAACAATGCACTTGGGAGGTGATCTGACGTCGGATCTGCGGGCGATCTATTGGTGTGAGTGGGTGATCAGATTGCCCGCAAGGGGCAGGTTAGGGGCTGATTGATGGGTGGCAGTGACAGGGGGTGATTGATGGGTGGCAGTGACAGGGGGTGATTGATGGGTGATTGACAGGTGATTGACAGGTGATCAGTGGGTTATTACAGGGAAGAACAGATGTAAATAATGCACTGGCGAATTGATAAGAGGCGGTCTGAGGGCAATCTGAGAGTGTAGGCGGGTGATTGAGTGCCGCAAGGGGCAGATTAGGGTCTGATCTGATGGGTAACAGTGACAGGTGGTGATAGGGGGTGATTGATGGGTAATTAGTGGGTGTTTAGGGTAGAGAACAGATGTAAACAATGCGCTTGGGAGGTGATCTGACGTCGGATCTGCATGCGGTTTATTGGTGTGGGTGGGTGATCAGATTGCCCGCAAGGGGCAGGTTAGTGGCTGATTGATGGGTATCAGTGACAGGGGGTGATTGATGGGTGATTGACAGGTGATTGACAGGTGATCAGTGGGTTTTTACAGGGGGGATAGAGGCATACAGTACACAGGGGGGGGGGTGATCAGGAGGGAGCAGGGGGCAGTTTAGGGCATAAAAAAAGAATAGCGTTTACAGATATTGACAGGGAGTGATTGATGGGTGATTAGGGGGGTGATTGGGTGCAAACAGTGTTTCTCATTAATGCAATTATCTAATCAACCAATCACATGGCAGTTGCTTCAATGCATATAAAGGATACCACAGCTGAACAAACAGAAAGATCCTGTTTGTGGTGGGTTAAAAGTACATACTGTGACCTCCCCCTGCCCCCTCCGTCTACTGCCGTTCGTGGACTATTCATGCAGGTGTCCTGGCGACTTGCTTGACCCTTGACCTGGATATAAATCTTCCTCTCTTCACTTCTGGCCGGCGCATAGCTATCGGCTCAGAAGCACGCTGTCCCCTGCGTCTACACTGGGCTGCGTGTGCGCTCCATTACACCAAGCGTCATGATGTGACGCTTGGTGTAATGGAGCGCACACGCAGCCCAGTGTAGACGCAGGGGACAGCGTGCTTCTGAGCTGATAGCTATGCACCGGCCAGAAGTGAAGAGAGGAAGATTTATATCCAGGTCAAGCAAGTCGCCGGGTCAAGCAAGTCGCCGGGACACCGGCATGAATAGTCCACGAACGGCAGCAGACTGAGGGGGCATGATGAGGTCACAGTATGTACTTTTAACCCACTACACACTGGATCTTTCTGTTTGTTCAGCTGTGGTATCCTTTAAGGGTGTGGTCCTGGTCAAGACAATCTCCTGAACTCCAAACTGAATGTCAGAATGGGAAAGAAAGGTGATTTAAGCAATTTTGAGCGTGGCATGTTTGGTGCCAGATGGGCCGGTCTGAGTATTTCACAATCTGCTCAGTTAATGGGATTTTCACGCACAACCATTTCTAGGGTTTAAAAAGAATGGTGTGAAAAGGGAAAAACATCCAGTATGCGGCAGTCCTGTGGGCGAAAATGCCTTGTTGTTGCTAGTGGTCAGAGGAGAATAGACCGACTGATTCAAGCTGATAGAAGAGCAACGTTGACTGAAATAACCACTCGTTACAACCGAGGTATGCAGCAAAGCATTTGTGAAGCCACAACATGCACAATCTTGAGGCGGATGGGCTACAAGAGCAGAAGACCCCACCGGTTACCACTCATCTCCACTGCAAATAGCAAAAAGAGGCTACAATTTGCATGAGCTCACCAAAATTGGACAGTTGAACACTAGAAAAACGTTGCCTGGTCTGATGAATCTCGATAGAGTCAGAATTTGGTGTAAACAGAATGAGAACATGGATCTATCATGCCTTGTTACCACTGTGCAGGATGGTGGTGGTGGTGTAATGGAGTAGGGGATGTTTTCTTGGCACACTTTAGGCCCCTTAGTGCCAATTGGACATCATTTAAATGCCACAGGCTACCTGAGCATGGTTTCTGACCATGTCCATCCCTTCATGACCACCATGCACCCATCCTCTGATGGCTACTTCCAGCAGGATAATGCACCACGTCACAAAGCTCAAAACAGTTCAAATTGGTTTGTTGAACATGACAATGAGTTCTCTGTACTAAAATGGCCCCCACAGTCACCAGATCTCAACCCAATAGAGCATCTTTGGGATGTAATGGAACAGAAGCTTCGTGCCTTGGATGTGCATCCCACAAATCTCCATCAACTGCAAGATGCTATCCTATCAATATGGGCCAACATTTCTAAACAATGCTTTCAGCACCTTGTTGAATCCATGCCACGTAGAATTAAGGCAGTTTTGAAGGCAAAAGGGGGTCAAACACCGTATTAGTATGGTGTTCCTAATGATCCTTTAGGTGAGTGTATATGAGCAATATGTAGATGGGCATGGGAAAACACTTTTTTTTGCCAAATACAATGAAGACATGATAAAACACATTATCACACAGATGAGTATCTTATAAAATCCATTATAATTTCACTAAATTACAAGTCATTGCAAAATCACACATCATAAATACATCCAAAATTAATTTCACAATAATTCAAAATTTTTCTTCATGATTTTACATTGTAATTGTAAGTGGATTATTATTATTATTTTTTTTTAACACACTGGTCTGTGGACAGCTTGAATGCTGTGTATGTGGAAGTTTTGTGGCATTTATGGTAGTGGTTATGGAATAGGTTCCAGCATTTTTTTCCCTTCAAAACCTTATATTGTAACAGTAGAATTATATTTTTTGTTTCCAAACAGTAGATTTATTTAACACTGTTACCCAATCTTAATACTTGAATACCCAAAAATGTTAATTTGCTTGCATTATCATGTCCTCATTAGTGGACAGATATATGAAGTGTGCTTAGAAAATAAGTGCATTTTAATTTACTGTTAGGGACCTACAATTTCAGCATATGTTCAGTCAGGTAAAGAACCCTGATGAGCCTCTCATATTACTACCATTTTGCTTATAGCATGCAGTGCGTGTTAACGTTACCTTTTGGTGACCTGAGTCTGGAATTGACATCTCCTGTTACCAAGTGTGTGGATTTCAGTATGCTGTTCATTTGTAGACGGTGCTTGGTATGATGAACTAAATATTCCTTTATGATTACATCACGTTTTCTAGCTTCCATTTCATCATGAACTGTATAGGCAGACTTTGATATGAAGTCTAGGTGTTGATGCCTACCGACAGCTGAATGGGGACTACACAGATTTTTATGGGAGTAGGCAAGATGCTTGGTACAGTAGTGATAAACTTGGGAGCAGCAGCTGGGGCTTGTTGAGAATCTCAGTGCAAGAGTATGCATGGTAAGAATGTGACAGAGGTAGAACATGCCTGTTACTGTAATAAGAGAACTGCCTTTGAACTTGGCTATACTGTCTCCTCGTTCTTTTTGGACCTATGCACTTTACTTTATGACTGACTGGCTGCTCTTATGTCGAGTATATTGTGATTTTAATTTCCTATGCAACTATTGGAAAATCTATATCTACATACAAAGCAAAGCAGAGGCATTAAACAAATTCAGAGGATTCCAAATCTGTCTTAAACCAGAATATTAATTTAAAGAGAATCTGTATTGTTAAAATCACACAAAAGTAAACATACCAGTGCGTTGGGGGACATCTCCTATTACCCTCTCTCACAATTTCGCTGCTCCTCGACGCATTAAAAGTAGTCAAAAACAGTTTTAAAAAGTTTGTTTGTAAACAAAAAAAATGGCCACCAAAACAGGAAGTAGGTTGATGTACATTATGTCCACACATAGAAAATACAACCATACACAATCAGGCTGTATACAGCCTTCCTTTTGAATCTCAAGAGATCATTTGTGTGTTTCTTTCCCCCTGCAGCTCACTGAAGAGTTACAAGCTGATTGTTTGTTTACTCTTGCAGACAGCTCTGCCCGGTTGTCTGTAATTCTGCAGTGTGTGACTCATCAGTATGTGAACAGAGGATTTATCCAGCTTGTAAAAGATAAGAGAGCAGAGAAAAAGCTGGCTAATGTAAATAACACACACACACAGGGGAGTGTGCATAGAGGGGGCATGCATAGCAGATCACACTGAAGAGTTGGCAGCCTTCCAGACACAGGATGACAAGTCCGACAGGGGAAAGATAAGCTGATTTATTACAGAGATGGTGATAGTATAAACTGCTGCAGTAAGCCAGAGCACATTATAATAGGTTTAGGAACCTGTAGGATGGTAGAAAACACAATGACATTTTTGTTACAAAGTCCCTTTAAGAAGTGAATATGCTCCATACTTATCTTATATCTGTATTACATGTAGAAAATACTCCATATTCACTCTCACCATAAACCTCAAAATGGCATTTTCTTTCTTTTTCTTCTCTTGGGCCTTGCAAAACCATGATTAAGAAAATATTGC
This sequence comes from Hyperolius riggenbachi, assembly GCF_040937935.1. Lineage (NCBI taxonomy): Eukaryota > Metazoa > Chordata > Amphibia > Anura > Hyperoliidae > Hyperolius > Hyperolius riggenbachi. Next base: position 201,308,724 of record NC_090652.1, on the reverse strand, counting down.
TGTGCTGCATTTAATAACTGCTTGAGCTCTTGTTCTATCCCTCCACGGAACAGCTTGGTGTCTTGTATCTTCTGCACTCTACGTCTAAGCCAATCTCTATAGCTGCACCGTTAATAAATAAGGGAGTGCTGTGTTTGATGACTTGAGCTATATTCCTGCCTACTTATATGGTTTTGCATGTCCCATTACGGGCTTTGTCATGGCAGGTCAGCTCCTGCTTTGTTTCCTGATTAGACTGCAATACTCAACCACTTCTTCTTTCAAAATGGAGTTAATTTGATGGTAATCCATGAACTTAACACCATTAATTTAACTAGTATACATATTGAATTTTAATTTTAGAGTGCAATGCACATATTTATTTACATACACTGACTTTTTATGAGAAGTGCACTTAAAGTTTACAGATAACAGGAGATTTGCCCGGACTGTTTAATGCTGTCATGCTGTGAGGTGTCCCAGTAGATGTGATAAACGTTCTAGGAAGACAAAAAAGCAGGGGGACACCAAAAGCCCAATATAGAGTAATATTTCCAACAATGTACAGAGGAATATTCATAAACTATTATTTAATTATATAAATTAATCTTAGGTCAGGCTGTTATATCAGAGCAAATTAGTCCAAAGTAAGAGGACATATCCTTGATGACTATGTAAAGTTGCAACAGATTAATACTGTAGGTGTTTCACAATTATCCTTCTATTTAGATTTTATCACACTCACTGTATTTAAAATGTTTACACATGCTCTTGGCGGATAACTGAGCTGTGGAGTGCGATGTGGCAAAGTGAATAATTATGTACTGAAGGTTGGAAGATCTGCGAGCAACCAAACTGGGTGTGGGCCAACAATCAGCAGTGGATTGATCCAGCTACAGCTCTCACTAATGCTTTAATAGCACGTTTGAACATTGACCATTGAGAAACCATATAATCAAATATGGGTTCTCTTCATCCCTTGCACTTTCACTTTATTATGGCCATAGCAGGTAATCATGACATGCCACTCATGCTATGCAAGTATATTCTCTCCAGAATTATTGGTGCAGGCTTGTTGCCTCACTTTTATCATCCATATCTCTACTTGTGCACTCTATGATAGGCAATAGGTCCTCAATATTCAACACCAATAAGTAAAAGTCATTATGATTCCCTGTATAATTTTCTTTTTTGAGATATGTGGTTATTGTTACCTTGAGAAATTGATTGTATAAGATGTTTTTTTGTGTGCAATTATTTGCAAAAAATATTTGACATCTGGGGCTTTTGAGTTTTATCCAACTTGTAATGTTCATTGATAAAATCATCAGATCATGGTTATCTCTGTTTTGTGAATATGTTTATATTTTTCTGTATATGTTTTGTGGTAATCTGCCCATTTAATCTGTCCAATGTGTTGTTTGTTCACTCAGGGAAGTTGAATTGAAGGTTGACAAATGTTAATACCTTCTACAGCAAAACATTACAAAAGTAGATTGCTATATCTTATTGGTTTAATAATACTTTAATACAGGGTGGGAATATATTGTGAATTCTTTGTATTGTCTGGAGCATTTTGATTTTGCTTGCTAACAAAGTGCAAGATTTATTATGATTGGAGCAGTTTTAGTTTTTTAATATGTTGCTCAGATTTATAGAAAGACAGATTTGCACTACTTACCTATGTTTAAACATCTCAACTTGTTGTTCATTGGGTTGACCTGTCTAGTTTTTCAGCTCTCTTTTTCTCTCTCTCTTTAATAAGCTGGTAATTTTATCCTGCCTGTTCTTTCCAGAATCCCATACTTTATCACAATGCCTAAAGGCCACAAAATGAATCATTTAACAGTTAATTTGAAAAATTCAAATAAAGCCTGAATTCAGGCATTTTTTAAGCATATACTGCATTTGCATCACAAAGCAATGCACAGTGTCCTTTGCATTTCACATCTGTACTTTTTATTGTAAATATATTTAAAATATTTGATTTCTTATTATAGTTCCAATTCCTATTGAGAGGACAGGGCCATTTACTGGACAGACAGCTGTACAGATTCCTCCTGCTATCCCATCATCTACCACATTCCGAGGCAGTCAGAGGAACACTTTTAAGGAGCTGTATCCAGTTTCTCCCAATGCCCACAGATTGTCCGATCCTGCCTGTCCCTTCCCCCTGCTGAGAGATTAGCTTTTTGTGTCCAGTACTGCAGTAACAGCATGGTCTCATAATAAGAATATCTGCTGGCCTTAAAGAGTTCATCTTTCAGCAGCACAGGGAAGAGCTGTAGAGTGACAGCTGTTTACTAACTAACACCCACTCTGCTGCTAGCTCTATACTCCCTAGAGTGACATCTGCGTTACATTTGACTTTTCCGAACAGAGTTCCTCTAGAAAGTCTGCATATATTGAATATGAAATATGAAAGCTGTGTAAGTAATCATTCCCTATTCAGCTTTAATTTACAATGACAGATCTAGGAAGATGAACTAGGTCTCTAGCTCATCTTTTACATTTTTGTTTAACCACTTAAGGACCGAGGTGATAGAGATCTACGCCCTGTTTTAATGGGCTCCTGGCTGGCAGGGCGTAGATCTCTATCACCGGCGCCGCCGCTCCCTGCCGCAATCGTGCGCATCGAACCGGCTGCACTTAGCTGTCTTATGACAGCTAAGGCTTCCGGGTATCGGCAGGAACCGTCACTGATTGGCTCCCTGCCGTGTGATCGCTGTGAGCCAATCACAGCGATCACCCTCCGAAAGGCAACATAGTTGCCGTTCCGCCTCCCTCTCCCTGTCACTGTGGATCTTGTGTGACAGGGAGAGACGCACAGCCTGCAGCCGTGACAGGCTGTGCGATTTTAGTATAAAAAAAGACTTTTTAACCCCATGTATCCCTTGATCCCCTCCCAACCACCTATCTATCTATCTCTATCTCTCTCTCTCTCTCCCTCTCTCTCTCTCTCTCTCTCTCTCTCTCTCTCTCTCTCTCTCTCTCTCTCTCTCCTCTCTCTCTCTCTCTATATATATATATATATATATATATATATATATATATAGATAGATATGTAGATCTATATATATATATATATATATATATATAGATCTATATATATATATATATATATATATATAGATATATATATAGATAGATAGATCTATATATATATATATATAGATAGATAGATAGATCTATAGATAGATAGATAGATAGATAGATCTATAGATAGATAGATAGATAGATAGATCTATAGATAGATAGATAGATAGATCTATAGATAGATAGATCTATAGATAGATAGATACATAGATCTATAGATAGATAGATACATAGATCTATAGATAGATAGATAGATAGATAGATCTATAGATAGATAGATAGATAGATCTATAGATAGATAGATAGATAGATAGATAGATAGATAGATAGATAGATCTATAGATAGATAGATAGATAGATAGATAGATCTATAGATAGATAGATAGATAGATAGATAGATCTATAGATAGATAGATAGATAGATAGATAGATAGATAGATAGATAGATAGATAGATCTATAGATAGATAGATAGATAGATCTATAGATAGATAGATAGATAGATCTATAGATAGATAGATAGATAGATCTATAGATAGATAGATAGATAGATAGATCTATAGATAGATAGATAGATAGATAGATAGATAGATAGATAGATAGATAGATAGATAGATAGATAGATCTATAGATAGATAGATAGATAGATAGATAGATAGATAGATAGATAGATAGATAGATAGATAGATAGATAGATCTATAGATAGATAGATAGATCTATAGATAGATAGATAGATAGATAGATAGATAGATCTATAGATAGATAGATAGATAGATAGATCTATAGATAGATAGATAGATAGATAGATCTATAGATAGATAGATAGATCTATAGATAGATAGATAGATAGATCTATAGATAGATAGATCTATAGATAGATAGATAGATAGATAGATAGATAGATCTATAGATAGATAGATAGATAGATAGATAGATAGATAGATAGATAGATAGATAGATAGATAGATAGATAGATCTATAGATAGATAGATAGATAGATCTATAGATAGATAGATAGATAGATCTATAGATAGATAGATAGATAGATCTATAGATAGATAGATAGATAGATCTATAGATAGATAGATCTATAGATAGATAGATAGATAGATAGATAGATAGATCTATAGATAGATAGATAGATAGATAGATAGATAGATAGATCTATAGATAGATAGATAGATAGATCTATAGATAGATAGATAGATAGATAGATAGATAGATAGATAGATCTATAGATAGATAGATAGATAGATAGATCTATAGATAGATAGATAGATAGATCTATAGATAGATAGATAGATAGATAGATCTATAGATAGATAGATAGATCTATAGATAGATAGATAGATAGATAGATAGATAGATCTATAGATAGATAGATAGATAGATCTATAGATAGATAGATAGATAGATAGATAGATCTATAGATAGATAGATAGATAGATAGATAGATAGATCTATAGATAGATAGATAGATAGATAGATAGATAGATCTATAGATAGATAGATAGATAGATAGATAGATAGATAGATAGATAGATCTATAGATAGATAGATAGATAGATAGATAGATAGATAGATCTATAGATCGATAGATAGATAGATCTATAGATAGATAGATAGATAGATCTATAGATAGATAGATAGATAGATCTATAGATAGATAGATAGATAGATCTATAGATAGATAGATAGATAGATCTATAGATAGATAGATAGATAGATAGATAGATAGATAGATAGATAGATCTATAGATAGATAGATAGATAGATAGATCTATAGATAGATAGATAGATAGATCTATAGATAGATAGATAGATAGATAGATCTATAGATAGATAGATAGATAGATAGATAGATCTATAGATAGATAGATAGATAGATAGATCTATAGATAGATAGATAGATAGATAGATCTATAGATAGATAGATAGATAGATAGATAGATCTATAGATAGATAGATAGATAGATAGATCTATAGATAGATCTATAGATAGATAGATAGATAGATAGATCTATAGATAGATAGATAGATAGATCTATAGATAGATAGATAGATAGATAGATCTATAGATAGATAGATAGATCTATAGATAGATAGATAGATAGATCTATAGATAGATAGATAGATAGATCTATAGATAGATAGATAGATAGATCTATAGATAGATAGATAGATAGATCTATAGATAGATAGATAGATAGATCTATAGATAGATAGATAGATAGATCTATAGATAGATAGATAGATAGATCTATAGATAGATAGATCGATAGATAGATCTATAGATAGATAGAGCTATAGATAGATAGATCTATAGATAGATAGATCTATAGATAGATAGATCTATAGATCTATATATCTATAGATCTATATATCTATATATAGATCTACATATATATATAGATCTATATATATCTATATATAGATCTACATATATATATAGATCTATATATATCTATATATCTATATATATATCTATATCTATATATCTATATATATATATATATATATATATATATTTATATATATATATATATATATATATCTATATCTATATCTATATATATATATATATATATATATATATATATATATATATATATATATTTTACTGGATTGTGATTTTAACCACTTGCCGACCGTAGGGGCAGCGGCAAAGTGGAGCCCGCAACGACCGCAATACGCCGATCGGCCGAGGCTCGTTGCGGACAAGCTGGCCGGGGATCGCACGCTGGAATCTGCCCACCCGCGACGTCAACCCGCCAGCCAATTAGCAGCGGCGGCGGGTTGTTAACCCCCGATCTGCCGCATGTAAAGCGGATAATACGCTTTGTAATGTATACAAAGCGTATTATACAGGCTGCCTCCTGCCCTGGTGGTCCCAGTGATTGAGGGACCACCAGGGCAGGTTGTAGCCCTCCTAGTAAGTACCCAAGCACACTGATCCTGCCCCCTGATCGCCCACTGCACCCATCAGACCCCCCCTGCCCACCCCTCAGACACCTGTTTGCACCCAATCACCCCCCTAATCACCCATTAATCACTCCCTGTCACTATCTCAATGCTATTTTTTAGATTAGGTCCTAAACTGCCCCCTGGGGGCTCCTGAACACCCCCCCCCCCACACACACACACACCCTCAGATCCTCCCTAGACCCTCCCCTGTGTACTGTATACATCTATTCTTCCCTATAATCACCCACTGATCACCTGTCAATCACCCATCAATCACCCCCTGTCACCACCTGTCACTGCCACCCATCAGATCAGACCCTAACCTGCCTTTTGTGGGCACCTGATCACCCACCCACACCCTCAGATTGCGTGCAGACCCACCCTCAGATCACCTCCGAAAGTGCATTGTTTACATCTGTTCTCCCCTCTAATCATCCACTGATCACCCATCAATCATCCATCAATCACCCATCAATCACCCCGTCACCACCTGTCACTGCTACCCATCAGATCAGACACTAATCTGCCCCTTGCAGGCACCCAATCACCCGCCCACACCCTCAATTAGCCCCCCAGACCCCCTCTGATCAACTCGCCAGTGCATTGCTTGCATATATTCTCCTCTGTAATCACCTACTGATCACCTATCAACCACCCCGTCACCCCATGTCACCACCTGTCACTACTACCCATCAGATCAGGCCCTAATATGCCCCCTGCAGGCTTCTGATCACCCGGCAAAACCCTCACCCGCCCCACCGCAGTGACAGAAAATTTTTTTCTGATCACTGCTGGTACGACTTAATTGCCATGTCCAGGTCACGATTTGAGAACATTCCTGCACTTCAGTGCCAATACAACCTGTCATCTAAGAAGCCACCCTGCTTATGACCGGTTCCACAAAATTCGGCCCCTCATAGACCACCTGTCATCAAAATTTGCAGATGCCTATACCCCTAAACAGTCATTTTGAGGCATTTGGTTTCCAGACTACTCCTCGTGGTTTTGGGCCCCTAAAATGCCAGCGCAGTATTGGAACCCCACAAGTGACCCCATTTTAGAAAGAAGACACCCCAAGGTATTCCAATAGGTGTATGACGAGTTTATAGAAAATTTTATTTTTTGTCAAAAGTTAGCGGAAATTGATTTTTATTGTTTTTTTCACAAAGTGTCATTTTCCACTAACTTGTGACAAAAAATAAAATCTTCTATGAACTCACCATACACCTAACGGAATACCTTGGGGTGTCTTCTTTCTAAAATGGGGTCACTTGTGGGGTTTCTATACTGCCCTGGCATTTTAGGGGCCCTAAACCGTGAGGAGTAGTCTAGAAACCAAATGCCTCAAAATGACCTGTGAATAGGACGTTGGGCCCCTTAGCGCACCTAGGCTGCAAAAAAGTGTTACACATGTGATATCGCCGTACTCAGGAGAAGTAGTATAATGTGTTTTGGGTTGAATTTTTACACATACCCATGCTGGGTGGGAGAAATATCTCTGTAAAGGGACAATTGTGTGTAAAAAAAATCAAAACATTTTAATTTACAGAGATATTTCTCCCACCCAGCATGGGTATGTGTAAAAATACACCCCAAAACACATTATACTACTTCTCTTGAGTACGGCGATACCACGTGTGACACTTTTTTGCAACCTAGGTGCGCTAAGAGGCCCAACGTCCTATGAGTACCTTTAGAATTTCACAGGTCATTTTGAGGCATTTGGTTTCTAGACTACTCCTCACGGTTTAGGGCCCCTAAAATGCCAGGGCATTATAGGAACCCCACAAATGACCCCATTTTAGAAAGAAGACACCCCAAGGTATTCAATTAGGTGTATGGGGAATTCATAGAAGATTTTATTTTTTGTCACAAGTTAGTGGAAAATGACACTTTGTGAAAAAAACAATAAAAATCAATTTCCGCTAACTTGTGAAAAAAAATGAAATCTTCTATGAACTCCCCTTACTACTAACGGAATACCTTGGGGTGTCTTCTTTCTAAAATGGGGTCACTTGTAGGTTTCCTATACTGTCCTGGCATTTTAGGGGCCCTAAACCGTGAGGAGTAGTCTAGAAAATAAATGCCTCAAAATGACCTGTGAAATCCTAAAGGTACTCATAGGACTTTGGGCCCCTTAGCGCAGTTAGGGTGCAAAAAAGTGTCACACATGTGGTATCGCCGTACTCAGGAGAAGTAGTATAATGTGTTTTGGGGTGTATTTTTACACATACCCATGCTGGGTGGGAGAAATGTCTCTGTAAATGGACAATTGTGTGTAAAAAAAATCAAAAGAAATCTCATTTACAGAGATATTTCTCCCACCCATCATGGGTATGTGTAAAAATACACCCCAGAACACATTATACTATTTCTCCTGAGTAAGGCGATACCACATGTGTGACATTTCTTTTGCAGCCTAGGTGCGCTAAGGGGCCCAAAGTCCTATGAGCACCTTTAGGCTTTACAGGGGTGCTTACAATTTAGCACCTCCCAAAATGCCAGGACAGTAAACATACCCCACAAATGACCCCATTTTGGAAACTAGACACTTCAAGGTATTTAGAGAGGGGCATGGTGAGTCCGTGGCAGATTTCATTTTTTTTTGTCACCAGTTAGCAGAAATGGAAACTTTTTTTTATTTATTTTTTTTGTCACAAAGTGTCATTTTCCGCTAACTTGTGACAAAAGATAAAATCTTCTATGAACTCACCATGCCTCTTAGTGAATACTTTGGGGTGTCTTCTTTCCAAAATGGGGTCATTTGGGGGGTATTTATACTATCCTGGAATTCTAGCACCTCATGAAACCTGACAGGTGCTCAGAAATGAGAGAGATGCTTCAAAATGGGAAAATTAAATTTTTGCACCATAGTTTGTAAACGCTATAACTTTTACCCAAACCAATAAATATACACTGAATGGTTTTTTTTTTAATCAAAAACATGTCTGTCCACATTTTTCGCGCTGCATGTATACAGAAATTTTACTTTATTTGAAAAATGGCAGCACAGAAAGTTAAAAAAATCATTTTTTTGCCAAAAGTCATGTCTTTTTTGATGAATATAATAAAAAGTAAAAATCGCAGCAGCAATCAAATAGCATCAAAAGAAAGCTGTATTAGTGGCAAGAAAAGGAGGTAAAATTCATTTAGGTGGTAGCTTGTATGACTGAGCAATAAACCATTAAAGCTGCAGTGGTCTGAATGGAAAAAAGGCTCTGGTCCTTAAGGGGTGAAAAGACTGTGGTCCTTAAGTGGTTAAGCATACAGCATCTAAGTATATACGCACTCATTCACCTAGGAAATAATGGCTTATAATCACTTTCTTTTTTGAAAAACAATGATAATGGAGCAAAATCATGTTTTACGACCAATTTTAGATAAGAAGGTTTTTCTGCAACATATCTTTCTCCTCCAGATGGAGGTCTGTTCTGGAATAACCATGGTTTTCTTGGAGAAAATATATGTAATCCATTTTATAGCTATGGTGGCAGCTTTGTACATAAAAAAAAGCTTCTCTATGAAGAATTTACATCACTTGTCAGTTTTTCTGTGTGTCAGTTTTTCTTTGAGTTGTCTGACAGTTTTGTATTGCTGTTAAAGGGGAACTATGGCGAAACATTTTAAAATTTAAAATATGTGCAAACATAGACAAATAAGAAATACATTTTTTTCCAGAGTAAAATGAGCCATAAATGACTTTTCTCCTATGTTGCAGTCACTTACAGTAGGTAGTAGAAATCTGACAGAAGCGACAGATTTTGGACTAGTCCATCTCTTCATAGGGGACTGTCAGCAAGCCTTTTATTCTTTATAAAGATATTACCTAAAAATGATTTAAACATTGATGCTGGCTAGCATCCCTGCTCGTTACACACTTTTTTGGCAGTTGGACAGAGCAACTGCCATTCACTAAGTGCTTTTGAAAATAAATAAATCCCTGTGAATCCCCCCATGAAGAAATGGCTTCTGGCCTGTTGCTTCTGGCAGATTTCTAATACCTAATGTAAGTGATAGCAACATAGGAGAAAAGTAATTTATGACTCCTTTTACTCTGGAAAAAAAACACACTTATATGTTTATGTTTGCACATATTTTGTGTTTTACAATTTTTTTAATTGTTTTTCTGCATGTTAAAAATGCATTCAAGTGTGAACTAGCCCATTGATTAACATTGGTTGCAGTTTTCCTGCACAGAAATTGCACAGAAAAGCTGACTAGTGGAAACAGACCCTAAAATTGTTATTGTGAGAAACAGTATGGTTAGAGGAACATTTTGATGACACATAGCAGATCCCACTAAATTATTCAGGATACCAATTTTTACCTTCGTTATCAGCAGAAATGCTTCTTACATCTATATATAGTAGGCTATTAGTACCGTATATACTCGCATATAAGCCGACCTGCATATAAGCCGACCCCCCAACTTTTCCATGAAAAACCAGGGAAAAATGATTGACCCCCATATAAGCCGGGGGTAGGAAATGCTGGCCGCGTGATCCCCCCAGTGTGTCCCAGTATAGCTAGTATAGTGCCCAGTAAGGGTAGGTAGTGCCCCAGTATAGCTAGTATAGTGCCCAGTATAGCTAGTATAGTGCCCCAGTATAGCTAGTATAGTGCCCAGTTTAGCTAGTAAAGTGCCCAGTTTAGCTAGTATAGTTCCCAGTATAGCTAGTATAGTGAGTGCCCCAGTATAGGTAGGTAGTGTCCCAGTATAGGTAGGTAGTGCCCAGTTTAGCCAGTATAGTGCCCAGTATAGGTAGGTAGTGCCCCAGAATAGCCAGTATAGTGCCCCAGTATAGCTAGTATAGTGCCCAGTTTAGCTAGTAAAGTGCCCAGTTTAGCTAGTATAATTCCCAGTATAGCTAGTATAGTGCCCCAGTATAGGTAGGTAGTGCCCCAGTATAGGTAGGTAGTGCCCCAGTATAGGTAGGTAGTGCCCCAGTATAGCTAGTTAAGTGCCCAGTTTAGCTAGTATAGTGCCCAGTTTAGCTAGTATAGTGCCCAGTTTAGGTAGGTAGTGCCTGGGTATAGCTAGTATAGTACCCAGTGTAGGTAGGTAGTGGCCAGTATAGTGCCCTGCTCGCCCCCCTCCCGCCGCCGCTGCTGCTGCTATTACCTGCAGCGGCTTCCTCTTCCCCGGCGCTTCCTCTTCCCCGCTCTGCGCTCTCATGCCCGTATGAAGAGATCACAGCAGCGCGCCCGGCGCTGCTGCTGTGACGATGCAGGGGGCAGGAAAGAGCGCGGCTCCCTGTAGCGGTGATCTGTATCGCCGTTACCAGGGGAAACGCTCTTTCCTGCCCCCTGCATCGTCACAGCAGCAGCGCCGGGCGCGCTGCTGTGATCTCTTCATACGGGCATGAGAGCGCAGAGCGGGGAAGAGGAAGCCGCTGCAGGTAATAGCATCGGCGGCGGGAGGGGATAGCGGGGGCCGCGGACCACGGACCACCAGGAAAGACTCGCATACAAGCCGACCCCCCAACTTTTGACCCCCTTTTTGGGGGTCAAAAATTCGGCTTGTATGCGAGTATATACGGTATGTGTCTCCTCATTGACTAATCTAACATCATTGCCAGCCTATAGGTCTGCAGCTAGTCCCAGCTCTATGGCATGGACTAGCCTGTCCCCAGCTTTGTGGCTGTGGTGGCATCATGTGAGATTAGAAGAATTTCATGTAACTATCCTGTAGCCACAGACTTGGGGGTTGGGCAATGACATTAGATATACCTGGAGCACATGCTGGTTTGCATAAATGGCACAGCACTTTTTCTAACAGGGGGCGGTGATTTCGGAAATATAAAACAAGGAGGTAAGTAAATAAGTTTCACTTTGTGATTTATTGTTAGTGACAACAGATCATTTATGTATTTCAGTCACACTTCAGGTACTCTTTAATCCGACACCCATTTTTACACAGGCTACAGGATAAAAGGGTTGATTCACAAAGGTTACTTATTTTTCACCTTAACTGTAAGGAGTTCTAATGCATGAGATAAACAAATAAGGAGACATAATTCATTAGATAAATAGATAAGGAGAGCTAAACCATGAGCTATGTCAAATAAGGAGAGCTAGACCATGAGTTATGTCAAATAAGAAGAGCTAGACCATGAGTTATGTCAAATAAGGAGAGCTAGACCATGAGTTATGTAAAATAAGGAGAGCTAAACCATGAGTTATGTTAAATATGGAGAGCTAAACCACGAGTTATGCCAAATAAGGAGAGCTAAACCATAAGTTATGTCAAATAAGGAGAGCTAAACCATGAGTTAAGGTAGATAAGTGGAGGTAAATCATGAGTCATTTAAGGAGAGATAAATTGTGAGTTAATAAATAAGGTGAGATAATTTAACAGACAAACTTTGTGGATGAGGGCCAACAATCTTTTAATTTGCCTGACCATTTCTCTAAAGTCTAAAAGATAAAAAAGCAGGCACCATTGCATTTGCACAATCATACTTTGACTCGATTTTCATCAACCTCACTGTGTTCTTATAGAGTCTGATGAGGAATTAGGGACTGTATGTATCTGTATTATTATTTTTTTTATCAGTTATGTTCTCCAGTGTTCTCCAACCTCAGTAAATCAACCTAAGTGTCTCAAGAGGAGATTGATAGGCAGGAAGTTGATAGAATTGTGCCTGTGTTTCTGTTAATATGTCCCTTGCATGGTAGCATTTTCTGGTAATTTTCTGATGACTATAAAATAAAAGGACATTCCAGTGCATCCTGAAAAGCACAGTGGCACTTTCCCAAGAGCTAATCTCTTTATGTTATGTTTATTACTTTCATCTATTCCCATTACATTTTCTATATTTTCTTTATTCTTTTCTTCAGAAAACTCATTGCAATAATTTAATAAAATAGAGTTGCTTTTGTTCCTGGTGTTATTATTTATTAGCCATCTCCTTTCCTACCCCTTTGCCTTTTTTGCGTTTTCATTTTGATTTAGTGCTTGGAACTCTTTTTAATATGTATTGACTGTCTGCCGAGGCTGTGCTGACATTGCTCTTTTAAAATGATGCAGAGCCCAGGAAAAGCTGACGACTTTCTTCTTTATGAGTTCTGACATATTAATTAGTAAAATGGAGAAAAAAAACCCTCTCTTTTTTTCCACTTCTACTTCAATTTTAATTTCCCCCTAAACACCTATCTCTCCATCTCATGGGTTTAGTATTCACTTGACTCAATGAGCAGAAGAAACCGATATGTGACCTTTGCTAGATCCATGGGGGAAGCATGACCTCTTCATCACCCTTTTAGTGTCAGGTCATCTGAGTATATATTTCATGGCTCAATGACCCTCCTTGCAAGAAATAGTGACACTGATATAAAAAAGCATTACATGTTTTGCTTGATGCCTGATATCTGTGCAGCATATAGGAAGGATGTCTATTTAGATGCCTTTCAACAGAATATAAAGCATAATCATAACTTGACAATGAGCAATCGAGCAAAGTGAAATTATGTGCTACACATGTAATTATTCTTTTTTTTTGTGTGCAAAGGTTACTTTTCCATGAGAACTCTTTTTGGTGGTGTTCAGAAACCCAAGGCAATAGATTACACTATATCGATGTCTAAGGGTCTGAGTACTGCTGAGATCTTTTCCATATCATAAAACCTATATTGATATTAAAATGTTCTTCAAAGCTTAAGGGTAATGCATTGCAGACACTGAAAGAGAAATTGCAATTTTAGCACCTTTGTTCTGTGTACAGCTTTCTTTGGTTTTCTAAAGCATTTGTAAGGCGTTCCTATCAGCACACCAAGTTACCTTTAATTATATTCGGTTCTGCGTTTCCTTTGTTTATTTTCTTTTGAGCCATTCACAGCCCCTATTCCAGTGCACTTTTCCATTTTATGACAATTACCTAAGCAGAGCTCATCAACTAAATACAGTTTTAAACATTTTTTTTCCCTCCTGCTAAAAGTTGTTAATCACATACTTCCTTCTTGATACATCTGTGCAGCATAAACTTACTGCTTACATTTGTACACGCACTGCATCATTACCTCTGCTTTTACCTTCTCTTTGCTCACCTAATGTCTTCCCACTCATCAGCTTAGCAGCTTGCACTTCACATAGCAAAAATTTTCAAGTCATCATTGTAGTTAACAAAAATAACCACTATAGTACTAAACTAAGAAATGCAGACTGTGTATAAACCATGTTGACAATATAAACACATTTCATCAATTTCAAGGGATTGTATAGGGATTTTTATTTTATTCCTGGTAATGACTTGATCATGTCCCTTTACTTGGCCAAAAGCCCCCCCCCCCCCCTAAATAAATACATAAATAAAAGATGCTTCTTACAAAATCACCACTATAGGCGCAGCATTGATGTCACGTGGCACCTTCTAGCCTGGACTATGGTGGAGTGTTGTGAGGTGTACTTCAGCATCAGCAGCCCTGAGGTGCTTTTTCTGTAGGAGACAGTGCATGCCACTTATTTTCACCCTTTCTTGCTGGCTTGATTGGAGGCTGCTTTGAAGGATTTACAGCCATAAGCCATCCCTCTTGTTTTCTCCTTAAAGAGGAACTGTAACGACAAAACGGCCCCTGGGGGGTACTCACCTCGGGTGGGGGAAGCCTCAGGATCCTAATGAGGCTTCCCACGCCGTCCTGCGTCCCTCGGGGGTCTCACTGTAGCCATCCGTACAGCGGTGACGCAATATTTACCTTCCTGGCTCCTGCGCAGGTGCTCTGATGGCTGTCGGCGCCGAAGTAGGCGGAAATACCCGATCGCCGTCGGGTCTGCTCTACTGCGCAGGCGCAAGTTTCCGGCGCCTGCGCAGTAGAGCGGACCCGACGGAGATCGGGTATTTCCGTCTATTTCCGTGCCGAAAGTCGCCACAGCGCCCCCGCTGGAGCCAACAAAGGTAAATATTGAGCTGACAGTCGGCACAGTCGCCGGCTGTTCGGAGGGCTGCGGCGAGACCCCCATGGGACAGAGGACGGCGTGGGAATCCTCATTAGGATCCCGAGGCTTCCCCCACCCGAGGTGAGTACCCCCCAGGGGATGTTTTTCATGTTACATAGTCTCTTTAAGAAAGAATGTCTATTGGCCATGAAGCAGAAAACATTTTCCCAAAAGAAACTAGTCATGATAGTCTAGCATTGGACTGGCATTGACACCTAACAGAGCTTATCTCCTTCTCCCTTTTTTACCTCTATGCTGACTAGAAGCTGACATGGGGGTGCTCAACCACATCTTGCCACCCAAAAGTGTATTTTAGAGCAGCTAAGCCAGCAGATCCCTGAAAATTTTAAGATACACTTATCTGGAGTGCAAAGCAGCCACTCACCCAAGATGGCGCCAGTTGCCTCCTCTGGCACACAGACTGCCATCGCAAAAAAAGAAAACACCAATTTACTCAAAGACAGTGGACCCTGTCTGCAACAATAGCAAAAGTTCAGGATGAATTGTAAACAACCTCCCACAAGATCTCATACATGCAGACCACAATACTAAAGTGCAACCCCCACCTTATTAAAGCTAATAAACATCTTGAAGGTCAGGGTAATAGGGGCTGCCTTTACAATGTCAGTAATGGATCTGCTGTCTACCTGAATCCTAATGAACTGCTGAGTAGGCCCTGAGATTATCCCAAAGACTTTGTTAGAGTGCACAAGGTTCTCAGTCCTAAAGGTTCTGATGGAGATAATGGGACTTAGAGACTTGACCTCTTTAATTCTTAAGAGGGACATTATGCCACAAGCAAGTGAACAAGAGCCCATTTACTTTCATGAGGAAAAGCTTATGCTCTTCCAAGACCTCTTCCCATTCCATAAATGGGTCTTCCAAAGCCTTGAGGTATAAATGCCTGCATTACCGATGGCAGATTCCTTTCAAATTAGCCATTCAGTTCAAGGGAACACACTTTTGTTATTGCAGTCTTCCGAGGACCTTCTTAATTCCAGTAGAGCACTGTGACTACCAAAAATGTAGACTTCAAAATGGTATGTGTAGACTTTAATGTACTGGATTTCATTTCACTATCAGACCCATGATCTCAAGGTTCGCTGATGTTTTTCCATCCTAGAGAACCTATGATACACGAGTTTGATCTGCCCCCTTTCTCCCTATCCCTAATCCAGTTACATCACCTGTAATGGCTATACCATTTTTATTTCTACCTGTCTCCTATCTCCGTTTACTGTGTCTATACACACAGGGGTAATATATACTCTAGTCATCAATGGGCTTGGTGACTTTCATATCCAATTTTTACTGCTCTGTTGTGTTTGAATAAGAGCATCCGCCCAATTGCTTATTAATCTCCAGGACAGTTCCTATGGTTGACGATCACAGGGTTATAATCATTTATTTACTTATTAGCAATATTAAGGTTTTACTGTGTTTCAATAGATTTACTTTGAGTTATTAATACTGGCTTACTGGTAGAGTGGTTGACTGTTCTCTGACAAGCTGTATGCCTCTTCAATTTCTCCCAACATCTTAAATTTATGTGTGCATGCTCATCTTCTTCTCACACTCAGAAATGGTCAGTGCATCAACAGCTCATGGTTAGCAAGTTACGCTGTTCAGATTTCCTCTCAGTGAGTTTGTATTTAAAATGTTGTTTTTTTCCATTCACTCTGAAAGCTATGTCGTGGTTTTAACCCTTTTAATATTGACAAACTCTGTTTAAATATAGCCCCCCAATTCTTCTGTTTCTCAATTTATTTCCATGGATTATAGCCAATTACATTTTCTGGGTGGGACAAGGAGTCAAGTGACTGCTGCTTTTTCATATCTCAGCTTGTAGTCTCCTTTATCAGGAGGATTCACATGCTGGAAATAACAAGTCATCTTTCTTTCTACATTGGTCTACATTTTTGCTTTACACATTGGATAGTATATGGATGCCGATGTAAATTTAACGGTGGCATGACTGGCCTAGCTGCATCACCCCTCCCCCAGTGCTATTTTACCTTGAGTTAATTTTCTACGCAGTATGCACTGGCTCAGAGACTTTGCCCCGTGTTCATTTTCCTTCAATTAACCACTTTGAATCCCTTGCTACGCTTATCTACTTCCCACAAAACTTCATCTGAAGCTCAGGGGAGTAGATAGGTGTACTTGTGGTAAACAGTGTGCTGTATGCCCAATAAGCTATCTGATTATGTATATAGGGTATCATTTTAACCGTGACAAGTGAGAGAATAGACTTGGTGTTGTTTGACAACTGAGGGATAAGTTTAATTACTGATAGAGTACAATGAGAAAACAAAAAACACAAACCAGAAACTAATATATTATCGTCATACATTGTACTAGGAACATTATTTAAATGTTGAGATAACCAGGACAAATTAGCAAATACAATGTGTGGGTTTTACCTATGGTAACATTGTTTATTTGAAAACTATAGTGGATGGAAATGGAGAAATAGTGTATTTTTTTCTTTTTTTTCCTAATTTTTCCCTTTAAAATGCACAGATAATAACATAATTACTAAAAGCAAATATCACCCTCACTAAGCATAATTTGTGGCAAAAAAAACAAGATATAGATCATTTACATCTGATGAGTAGCAATAAAGTTATTAGTGAATGAATGGGAGGAGCGCTGAAATGTGAAAATTGCTCTGGTTTTTAAGCAAAAAACCCTGTGGTGCTGAAGTGGTTAATGTACAATCTCCCAACAACTTATGACCACTGCTAAATAGGAAGTGAAGGGAAAAGGATCCACCTATCTCTTGACTAGTACACATACACACCTCTCGCCATATCAATTTAATTAAATACACTGACCCCTCCATGGCTCCACTGACTGCTTTCTTTCCCCAATCACTAGTATTTAATACTAGAGGCCTTTTCTATCACCTACAGGCCTTTTTTATTTATTTATTTATTTTTTATTTAACCTTTCTTCTTGCCCTTTTTAGCTTTCTCTCTTAACTTTCTCTTCCTTTTTCTCTTTTTTTTAACCTCCCCTTTGAATTTATTCTCTTTTTTTATCCCTCTCACGCCTTGGTCAATACTGCTTTCTAGACAGGTTGGTGAAACTGTCCCTGTGGCAGCTAGTTGGAAGCTTCCATTCTTCCTAAATATCAAATGTTTAAGCACCCAAGTAAAAAGATCAAATACACAGGTCTTGATATATCGACAGTGGACCAATTTCCTTACTAATCATGTGCCCAATTTTTTTCAACAAACAATGTAGACAAGTATTTCATGTCACTTCTCCTCTTAACAAAACTGAAGCCGTGTCTATCCTAATTTACAACGTAGATGGATTTATGTTGGAAGACCAAGCCATCAATCCAGAAGGCAGGTTTTTGTTTCTGAGAGATAAAGCAGATATCTATGCTCTGAACAGTAAGCAGTTTCCCTTCTTTTGTAAGTTTGCCAAAAAACTATTGAACATCAGCAGAGCAATGTTTATCCTGAGTGGGGACTTTAATGTTTCAATTAACCCAGTCCTCAACTCCTATATTGGCTCCTTGTTCATGCCATATATAACTTTCTAAGCTATCAAAAATGAACCTGATAAACTCATGCTTCTTGGCACCTGGAATTTTTAAAACCCAAAAGTTTGATTTCCCTATTTGGACAGGGATTGCAGAATTATTAGGCAAATGAGTATTTTGACCACATCATCCTCTTTATGCATGTTGTCTTACTCCAAGCTGTATAGGCTCGAAAGCCTACTACCAATTAAGCATATTAGGTGATGTGCATCTCTGTAATGAGAAGGGGTGTGATCTAATGACATCAACACCCTATATCAGGTGTGCATAATTATTAGGCAACTTCCTTTCCTTTGGCAAAATGGGTCAAAAGAAGGACTTGACAGGCTCAGAAAAGTCAAAAATAGTGAGATATCTTGCAGAGGGATGCAGCACTCTTAAAATTGCAAAGCTTCTGAAGCGTGATCATCGAACAATCAAGCGTTTCATTCAGAATAGTCAACTGGGTCGCAAGAAGCGTGTGGAAAAACCAAGGCGCAAAATAAACCAGTTTGGCCATATTTTAGAGCTGCAACATCACTGGAGTGCCCAAAAGCACAAGGTGTGCAATACTCAGAGACATGACCAAGGTAAGAAAGGCTGAAAGACGACCACCACTGAACAAGACACACAAGCTGAAATGTCAAGACTGGGCCAAGAAATATCTCAAGACTGATTTTTCTAAGGTTTTATGGACTGATGAAATGAGAGTGAGTCTTGATGGGCCACATGGATGGGCTCGTGGCTGGATTGGTAAAGGGCAGAGAGCTCCAGTCCGACTCAGACGCCAGCAAGGTGGAGGTGGAGTACTGGTTTGGGCTGGTATCAAATATGAGCTTGTGGGGCCTTTTCGGGTTGAGAATGGAGTCAAGCTCAACTCCCAGTTCTACTGCCAGTTTCTGGAAGACACCTTCTTCAAGCAGTGGTACAGGAAGAAGTCTGCATCCTTCAAGAAAAACATGATTTTCATGCAGGACAATGCTCCATCACACGCGTCCAAGTACTCCACAGCGTGGCTGGCAAGAAAGGGTATAAAAGAAGAAAAACTAATGACATGGCCTCCTTGTTCACCAGATCTGAACCCCATTGAGAACCTGTGGTCCATCATAAAATGTGAGATTTACAAGGAGGGAAAAAAGTACACCTCTCTGAACAGTGTCTGGGAGGCTGTGGTTGCTGCTGCACGCAATGTTGATGGTGAACAGATCAAAACACTGACAGAATCCATGGATGGCAGGCTTTTGAGTGTCCTTGCAAAGAAAGGTGGCTATATTGGTCACTGATTTGTTTTTGTTTTGTTTTTGAATGTCAGAAATGTATATTTGTGAATGTTGAGATGTTATATTGGTTTCACTGGTAAAAATAAATAATTGAAATGGGTATATATTTGTTTTTTGTTAAGTTGCCTAATAATTATGTACAGTAATAGTCACCTGCACACACAGATATCCCCCTAAAATAGCTAAAAATAAAAACAAACTAAAAACTACTTTCAAAAATATTCAGCTTTGATATTAATGAGTTTTTTGGGTTCATTGAGAACATGGTTGTTGTTCAATAATAAAATTATTCCTCAAAAATACAACTTGCCTAATATTTCTGCACTCCCTGTATATATAAAGGATTGTGGGTAGTAAAAAAAAACTTTTGCATATCCCCCAGTGTTGGCTGAGCAAGAATAAAGCCCATAAGATCAAATGATCAAAGGGTGGTTAACTCACAATTCAATTATTCTAATTTTTTTTAAGAACTGCGTATTTGTTTTTTAACTGTATTTAAATGAGTGACTTGAAGTCATTATCACCTGATGCAGTGAGGGGATAGTAACCCTCATGAAACATGTTATGACTCAAAACATCTTACTGCTATACATGCCTGCAGTCCCTGCAATTGCCTTGAAGCCTGCAAAACAATCCTATTAACATTGCAGCTGCTAACAGCCATTCAACTGTGGATCACAAGGTTTCTGGTTACACTGTCACAGCCGGCTGCCTGCTATCAGCTGTTCTTGCCAGTACAGCTGTCTGGAGCTCCATGACCTTGCAGAGAGGCTGATCTGCTGTGTCAGTGATCTCCGGTGGTCCCCTGACTTATAAGAGCGGGACACTGCTGTACCAGCTGCTTGCCAGCATAAACTTAGAGGAGGTCCAAGGAAAATAATTAAAAAAAGATTTACTTACTTAGGGCTTCCTCCAGCCCCCAGCAGCCATCCAGTGGCCTCGCCAAAGCTCTGCTCCCAGCCGGCGTCCCAGGGTTCCCTCCTTTAGCAGATGCCGACCTCGCCAGGTAGCTATTTTCTGAAATTATAATGCAAGTCTAACTTATACCCCACATCTTACAGGGGACCATGCGTGAAGGGTTTCTATATGGAGGTCCGCAATGATTTGAGATGTCTATGTAAGGAACCATACCAAAACAAATCCAACCTTTCCAGACTGGAAATAGCTGCTATTAACACCTTGAAAAGTAACAGAGTCTGTGCAAATAAAAACATTTTGTTTAATCTTTGTTAGTGTCATTGGAGAGGTAAATCACCTCTTAGTCTCTCATTTTATTGTGCTTTTAACACAGTTTTATTCATCCTGGGCACCTCCTCACCCTTCATGTGTTTAGTTTTACCTCCCCGTCGTTGTCGAGGGGGTGGTTTGTATGTTTTAGTCTACAGTGGCGTAGCCTCCTGCAGATCTAATCTACAATTTTTAAAGAGTGCGACCAAATTCCATCCGGCTAACACTGGATTGCCTGAGTGCAGACGGGCTGATTCTCTCCACTTGCTTAAAGTGGTTAGTTGCCCCTTATTACAACCCCACTTTGTGAGTATATTTCCTGTTGTTGACTCATTCATTTCAGAAAATAGTTACATATTGTGCTATTGGGTTCCCGTTGACTCAATGCTTTTTTCCTAAGGTGATCCTTCACCTCACCCCACACTTGGCAATCCAGTCCAGAGGACCATAGTTCATCCGACACACAGCTTGACTTCGGTAGAAGACCATCTACATATTGTCAAATATAGAAAATCTTGACAATCGCTTCGAACAACCCTCAAAATTATTTTAACAATTTACATTGAGCAACTATCACCCTGAGGAGACCTCAACTTCAGAGACCCTTACCAGTCAGTAACAATTGGAATCCACTCCTGATTTAAGACCAATCTTTATCGAAATGGAGAGCTTATTGAAAAATGAGTTCTTCAATCAAGCCGATGTAGCAATGCAAAATACCTACATAGATGAAAGCATTGCTTCGGAAGGACTAAGGGTCATGCCGGAATCCTCCTTTCCCAATGATGAGACCTATACCAGTGAATGGTATGAATACATACAGTCAGTGTCAGTTGGTATGATGCAGCGTATCATGAGTAAGAGAGAAAGTATATTGGAAGAAATGGTACACCAAATATCATCTGAGAAAGCTTAAAAATAACAGAGCCTGTGCAAATAAAAATCTTTTTTGTTTAATAATTGTTAGTGTCATTGGAGAGGTAATCAACCTCTTATTTTCTCATTTTATTCTCCTTCTAACAACGTTTTATTCATCCCATGCGCCTCTTCACCCTTCCTAGACATGCAATTGCTTGTAGTCACAACTAGCCTCAAAGTCTCTAAATGTTTACTTTTAGTACTTAATTTGATATTTGCACTTGTCCTGTCTGGTTATGCATATGTTCTTGAGTGTTTTACTGTTTGTTTGTTTTTTTACCTCTTTTGTCATTCATAGTTCCCAACACAAAATATGATACTATTTGCAATTTGTATCATGCTTTATCTTACTTTTATTGTAATTTTACCTGTGTGCTCTCTTTATGCAATTAAATACAAATACAGTTTTATTTGAAAAACAAATTGTAGAAAGCTGCACTTGGGACTGTGGGAGCATCTGGTGATGGTATTCCACTCTACTTCCTTCATTGCTTCTGTTCTGTCCTGATAGTGTGTAGTTTTGGGGTGGGATATGAATTGTGGATAACCAGGAACCTGCTAGTGCAGTGGAAAAGCAACATGATCCAGTTGGAGGGAAGTGATGGCACCCCTAAAAGACTTTAAGCTGAGGATGACTAGGGGTTTTTGGGAATGGTGGGTCCTCAAGTGCCCACCCACTTAATAGTAGGAATAAAAATTGAACTTGGGCCTTAATAATGTTGTTAAGTTAAACATTTTAAATGTTAGAATTGCAGTGTTATGCATGAATATATGAAGTATTGAACATAAATGTGTCACAGTAATCTAATAAGTGCAACATGTGGCATACTTCTTTACTTTTCTTGATCAATGCATTGCAAATATTTTGAACTTGATGAAAATTTTATTACAACAAGTATGCAACTTGAAATTGGTCCAGTGAAATGCAGTTGCTGCTAGTTTTAATCTGTCTAATTTCACTATGCCAGCTCCAGCCATCCAAGCAGCTCATAGTGAAACAATAAGTGGCACGCATGTGCCATCTAGTATTAATAATGACTGGGAGCTGGGATTGGCAAAAGTAAATAGCAGCACTGTTTAGTCCAAAGATGGAGACAAGCTTTTGAAAAACTTAATAGAACTTCAAGTGCTGAATGAATGTTGCTTTAAGAAGGTGCATGCTACCTATTTGGATATATAAGGTAAATGTGAAACATGTATATTCAGTATTTTATGGTTATCTACATAACAAAAACTAAAGTTTTAAACATATCTTCAATTGTTATTGGAAAAAGGGAAAAAATGCACTATATTTTTCTTTAATGTATTTGAGCGGTTAAAAAATTATGAATAACCTTACCTGAAATATTACATTTCATTTGTTCAACTTGCTAGCATTTTTCCCTTAGCTGCATTCAGCTTTTGCAGGCTATGACAGCTAAAATTATATTTCAATGCTAGTTTTGAATCCTGTATTTGTACATTAGAAGCAATCACCTGCACAATCAAATATTTATGACTTGTTCCACCAACAGAGTGACCTAATAGCAAAATCTACCTAGGATATCGAAACAAATATTTAATTCATCTCTGATTAACCTTCTGCTGGACACCTAGTGTGATTTTGAGCATTTACATAATAGTGTTTGCTTTATTTTCTACTTAGCCAGGACTGTACTTTTGTCACTGTGCTCTTGACTTTTATTGAATGGGCTTTGATGTGGTGTTTTAGGAAGTACCTTTCTTTAATTAAAGGTGTTTAAAGCATAAGGTGAGAAATGTATGTGACCCCAAACTAGCTAGAACTATCAAGCATTCTTCTGACGCATCATTACTAGTTTTTTCCCCTTTTTAAAAAACGGTTTGGAGGGAATGACTTGCTTCTATTTGCTTCCTCTTCTTGCTAAAAGAATCAGTCAATAGCTTTAACTACCTAAAGACTGCCAATGGGTATCACCGCGGTGGCAGGCCCAGGACCGCCTAACGCCAATTGGCGTCAAGTCCTGGGGCTGACTTTCGCAGGAGATTGCGCGCATCTCCGCTTGGTGGGTGGAGCTCCACCCTGCCTTCAGTCTCCCAGCGGCGATCGGCACTCGGAGACTGTTAGACGGCAAAACTGCCGTCTATTTACAATGTACAGCGCTGTGATCTACAGCAGCGCTGTACTGGGGACAGCTGTGTGACACTGCTGTCCCTCTGGGGGACATAGTAGCAATCGCCAGTGATAGGTTGAAGCCTATTACAGCCAATCGCTGTGATAGGTTGACAGGGGGAGGGGGAAGGGAGAGTGGCATTAATGTAAAAAAAATAGCAAAATTTAATTAAAAAAAATTGATAAAAAATAAACACATCTGGGGGTGATCTGAGGGGAGGGTAATTCACTTGTGGGGTGTTGTGTGGCCCTGCAGCCTGATCTTAAAGCTGCAGTGGCCAATTTAACAAAAAATGGCCTGGTCTTTAGGGGGGTTTAACACTGCGGTCCTCAAGTGGTTAAAGAGAATCTCTCACCAATAAGGTTGTCTGTTGTGCTGCCTGAGCTTATTGCTCTCAACTGAATTCTCATTTTCAATAACTGAAAGTTGAAATAGATTTTAGATGTAATGTCAATTTTCCCAGCTCCTTTAAAAAAGAGTTTTTTGCACTAAATAAGCTGATTAAGTCATAACATCATGTGCCCCCAAGATTCAATCGTTATATAGGAGTGTATTTTATTTTTTATTTGCCACATATGCCATTGCCCGCTAATTGGGGTAACTACGCATCGGTAAGTCCCTCCTTCCTTCTGTTAATTGCTAATTCCATGTATACTGTATATTGCTGTGTGTTTTGTAACATTGTTGGGCTGGTCTCTGAGGAAGCGAGTCACACTTGCAAAACAGCTGTCAGACCACTGACACACACCTTGGTCTCGATTCATAAAGCATTCCCGCATTCGGAAATGCAAAAAAACGCTCACTTTACCGACCACACACCAAAATATGCATTCATAAAGGCTTTTTCCGCATGAAAAGCCGACATTTGCGAGCAGAGTGATCAATCACCGCCTTGCGCGGTGATTATCACAGCAACAGTAACAAATGTCAATTCATAAAGATTAGAGGTAGCGGTATGCGGACGGGTATTACCGCTACCTCTGATGTGGCGAGAAGCGTGCGGAATCCGTTGCAGTGAATGGGACAGACCTCCCAAGCAGCTGCAGAGAGAACACCGCACGGAGGGATTCCGCCTGCTTCCCCTGTTTCCGCACGTCTCCCGACAGCCTAACGCCTGCCTACAGCGGAGTATCTCCGCACGTATATCACAAGTAGCTAAATTTTTATGAATTACCACCCTGAAGGCGGAAATACCGACAGCGGTGTTTCCCCGCTCGACTTTCCCCGCTCGCAGGCAGTTTTATGAATCGAGGCCTATGTGTCTGTTTGCTGTGGATGGAATAAAGAGGTGGAAGCTTGATTGCAACTTTCCTAGTGCCCGGATCTTCTTTCCTGGTTGTCTCTTATATAGGAATATATTCACAAAAGTACAGTAATCAGAATAATATACGTACAGTCTTACTGCACGATGAGTAGAGTAGAATTCAAAACATTACACTCTACTCATTGTGCATAAGACTTTTCGGGTGTCATTCTCCTTACTGAATACACCCAATTTATAGTGAATTGTAGCTCCTGCATAAACGTTTGCTTCACTCTGAAAGCTATATTCTTAGAGACCACTTTTATTTGATATGGCATTTCTAAAGTACATAAGGTCTAATATCACAAATAGTTTAACCTTTATAACCTTAATTTTTTTAAACCCTCTGTTTAATTGTAAGATATTAAATTTGACATCTTGACCAGAATGATATGTTTGTTTAACCATTTCTGTCACTGGGACGTGAGCCTCACGTCCGCAGCGGCAGCTGCTACAGCTGCAGGGATGCCCTAGTCACAATAAAGCAGTTTGAGGGGCTGTTCAGGTGATCGTGCAGGCAAATACCCGCAATCGTGATGTTGCCGGGAGCAGGGGGATTTGCTGCAGGGGACAAAAGTCCCCTGTGCCAATTTGAACATGTTCACTGAGAATGAACACTGTTTTAGCTCAGAAACCGTGTTCATTCTGAGATAGAGCGGCCGCGTTTCTTCCTGCCGCCGATTTCCGCTGCTTACTGGTGGGAACAAAGTTCCCATTAATTAATCTCCCCGCAGGGCACCATTGATACCTGCGTCACTTCCTTAGTTACAATGGCCTCTAGAGGGTGCTGTGGGACCACTTTGGCTATATCCTCACTATTCCTACTATTGCTATTACTTTGGGCAATGGGAGGCTGCCGAGGTCTCCAATGCTGTCCCCGCACTAATGAGCAGAGCTGAAGGCGCCTTAATATGGCTTTCAGCCCTCCTCATTCTTTTGAGGAAATTTTCCTCTACTTATCTGAGTAATCAGATTTCTGATACAGTTATTTCTTTTTGTGTTTTTTTTGCAGGTCTATGCTATTTTACTCCTCCACTGTCTAAGAGATGCTCCTGGTTGAGGGGGAGACACAGTGTCGCTCTTTTCTTGCATCGCACCTATAATGGCACCCCCTACCATATATTGCCATGACACAGATTAATATCATTCCCACAATGCGAACGGACTAAACTCGCCAATCAAGCGCAGAAAGGCCTTTATAGATTACCGAAAATGTTCCCCGGACATATTATGTATCCAGGAAACTCACTTTTCTAAAACATCATCCCCCAAATATTTTGATGCCCAATACCAGGGACACTTTGTCTCCTCTGCTACTACTAAACATAGAGGTGTCCTTACCTTACTCAAAAACACTTTACCATTTGTCCTAGAGAAATTCATTAGTGACGAAGAGGGCTGTTATACAATCTTAATTGGTACAATACAATCACACAAACTTGCTATAGTAAATCTGTATGCTCCCCCTGAGGCCCCTATGACACCTATTAATGCTATTCGTAAGCATTTAGAAAACTACTCCTCTTATCACATTGCATGGGCTGGTGATTTTAACATAGCTCCCAATCCAACTCTAGACCGATCACAGCAACCCCCTTCTTCCCGGCAATCCCAACTATCCAAGTCCCTCAACAAGATAATTTCAGAGATACATCTAGTCGATACATGGAGAGCGCATAATCCAACATCCCGCAACTCTACCTTTTTTCCACTGCTCATCATACTTATTCCAGAATTTATGCAATTCTTTTATCTTCTGCACTAATACCCAACCTAGTATTTACTAGACATATGATCAGCACGTGGTCAGATCACGATATAGTATGGATGGCCTGCTCTTCTCTTACTACCCCCATCGCTCGGTCACCCTGGAGACTCAATGAGAGTCTATTAACAGATGGCGAGACAGTATTGGAGGTGGAGGAACAGCTAATTAATTACTTTCAATTAAATGATAAGGATCACATCAAACCTGACATCCTCTGGTTGGCTCATAAACCAACAATCAGAGGACATCTCATAAAAATCGCTACCCAAAAGAAAAGAGCAAAAAATGAAAATCAACTCAATCTAGAACATAAGCTGTTTCAATTACAAATGGCCCATGCCTCCTCCCCCTCTAAATACTTATACAAACAAATACAAGACACTCACCATCAAATAGACGTGCTCCAATCAGCTCGGACAGAGAAGGCACTTAGATGGACCAAACCAAAAGTATACACGCAGTACAATAAACCCAATGCGTGGTTGGCACGAAAACTTAGACAAACACATTCCATCAATAAAGTTCTCCAAATTAAAACCAAATCAGGCATGATCACATCCGATCCGCTTAAAATCCACTCAGAATTTGCGGATTATTACAGATCCCTATACTCCTCCAAAACTCCTGACCTAACCCACTCCTCCACTAATCCACTTCACCAAAATTTGAGACGTCTGGTACTTCTACCAGATAAGGCCTCTGCCCTTAATCTCCCAATCACAGACCTAGAGATATTTCTGGCTATTAAAAAATTAAAAAAAACGGGAAGGCTCCCGGCCAGGACGGCTTCTCGGCAATTTATTACAAAAAATTTAAAAAGCTCCTCACACCATATTTGAAAAAAATATTTAACTCTGTTCTTGATGGCAAGACCCCTGCCCCAGAATTTCTCCAGTCCACAATTGCTGTTATTCCAAAACCTAAACGAGACCCCCTGGACATCAAAAACTATCGGCCAATATCATTATTAAACCTTGGTTATAAAATGTTAACAGCCATATTAGCTACTAGATTGAACAAAGTCCTAGGGCCACTCATCCATAGAGATCAGGTCGGCTTCATACCACACCGCCAGGCCCCAGATAATGTCCGGAAGGTCATTAATCTCCTACACGTAGTGAAAATCAACAAAACTCCATGTGCCTTATTGTCCCTCGACATGGAAAAAGCATTTGACACAATTGACTGGTCCTTTATGCAGAACACACTGCTGAAGGCGGGTATTCAGGGACCTTTCCTCCAAGCAGTCCAATCCCTTTACTCTAATCCAATAGCCCATCTCAAACTTCCCACTAATTCCCCGACCCCCATCCCCATACAAAGAGTGACAAGACAGGTGTGCCCGCTTTCCCCAGCTATATTCGCCCTAATAATTGAACCCCTTGCCAATACAATTCGATCCTCTCCTGACATACAAGGCATAAAGATCAAGAATTCTGAGTACAAAGCAAACCTGTTTGCCGACGACCTTCTGTTAACCCTTTCATCACCCCATACCTCTATCCCTAACCTACTAAATCTAGTGAAACAATTTGGCCAACTCTCTCGACTTACTCTGAACATGAATAAATCCGAAATTCTCTTCACCAACATGCCCAAACAAAACGCAGAGGCTCTAGCTGCCAAAACAGGCTCATCTTACCAATCAAAGTATATTACCTATCTAGGCATTAAAATCTCAACGAATCCCGCTGACCTTTTTTCACTAAACTATAGGCCGATGCTGTCCGAGCTGAAGCAGGAACTCCTAAAGTGGAACTCTCCCTCAATCTCATGGTCTGGACGTATTCATTCTGTAAGAATGAACTTGTTACCACGCCTTCTCTATCTTTTTAGAACTTTGCCCATCAATCTAACCAAAGCCTCACTTAAAGACCTACAATCCTCGATATTTAAATTTATATCCAATAATAAAAAAAGCAGAATAAGACAAAATATTATGTATCTCAGTAGGGAGAGGGGAGGACTAGGAGTCCCTGATCTTTCTAACTACTATAGAGCAGCCCAGATCGCTCAGCTAACACATATGCACTCAACCCACAACCGACCGCTTTGGGCCGACAGTGGTCTCCACAATCCTCCCTTGCAAAATACAAAATACAATCGCCCATATCGGCCCATTCTCTAGCTATCTGGTATAAATTAAGATCTCACAAGAAACTGCAATCTGTAGTCCCCCTACAACTTCCAATCTTTGGTAATCCTAAATTTCCACCTGGTTGGGAATCATGAACCTTCCAGTGGTGGATTTCTCACAATTTCCTAAACGTATCCAACTTTTTGGTCAATGATCAACTTCCGAATTGGACAACATTTTGCGCCCACACTTCTTTTCCACCTAAAGAATACTTTAGGGCACTACAGATCCATCATTTCTTGGGCTCCCTAATTAAAACTGCACATACTATTCCCCCACGCACAACATACGAACACTGGTGTGATCAAAGACCTCTGGAGGGCGGCCTTATCTCCTACCTATACTCGGTCATCGCCCAGCCTTTAGAAAGCAATAAACTCCCTTCAATGACAGCATGGGAAACGGACTTAGGTACGACTCTTACCCTCAAACAATGGAACAAAAGCTGCCTGACCTTAGCTAAAGGGAGTAGCTACTTTTCGCACATAGAAACAAATTACAAAATTCTACATCGCACATATATTACTCCACAGAAACGATATATTATTTCCAGTGATAAGTCTCCTCTTTGCTTTAGACAATGCGGGCAGCTGGGCGATATGGCCCATATATGGTGGTTCTGCCCTATAGCAAAAAACATCATTAATAATTATGCACTCCACAGTGTTTCCCGGCACTTTGGCACCCATCACCAAAACAACCCACACCTATTCACTATCACTTTGATTGAATCTCTACCCCCCAACACCACTAATGTTTTTGAGACTTTGCGGCATAGGGAGATGATGTGGATACAGATCCTCAAAACCCTAACACCAACAGGGCTAAATGAGGTCTTAGAAAAAGTATTTTGATCCCACCTCCCAAGTGTTTAATTATAGGTAAATAGCTCCATCTATACTCCAAACCTTTTTTATGCTTTTAATGGTCCTCTCTTTTATATCTTTCTTACTCTTGACCCCTTTTATGATGTCAAAATTTATAGATGTTACTTTTATACGTCTACATTTTTTATGTGTATGTATGTATGTATGTATGTATATACATATATATATGTGTATGTGTATATATTTATTTTTAATTTTTTTTTTTTTTTTTTTTTTATATCATCATTACCCACATTTTTATAATAACATTGTGTTCACATTTTTATCATTGGCAGCCTCTTATGCTCTATCTCATGTATACTTTTATTATATACTGTTGGCATGTTTATATGGTTTTTAAAAAACACTCATACTGTTATATTTTACCATTTTTACCGTTTTACACCTGAATCCGTATGTATACATGTGCACACCCAGTGACATCTTTATACGAACATCCATGGCTAAAAGTTACATGAATTGTCTAGCTGCCACAAAAAATTGCTGAACTGGTGGAGCCGGGTTTTGAACCCGGGTCGCCTGTGTCAGAGGCAGAGCCCTTGACCATTACTCTATCCAGCCATTACTGGTTATCCCATGTCCCAGCCACTGCTGGGGATTTCGTAACTATCCCACTGGAGAGATTCACTTCCTGTGCAAAGTTGTTCACACCTCCTGTTACCAAATACTTCCTGTTACCAAACATTCCTGATTGGACTTCAGTCCTGTCAGTTTAACCTCTCTTCCCATTTAAAGCAAGCCTCACTTCATACTGACACAGAGGCGCTCAAACTTATTGCTTGACCCACTGAGGTAAGTTATCTTATACTTTATGCTTGCAGTTTATTTTAATCCTTTTTGTGTCCATATAAAGCTCTATATGCTATCTGGGAATAGACCGTGGCCTATACCCAGCTCTACCATGTAACTGTTTCACTTTGAGACATACAATATGATTCCTTTAATCTGGGAGCATTAAGCCTTAGCTATTTGATTTCTGACATCTAAGCTTGTTTGCATAGCCCTGTGTTTATGTGGGCGGAAAATGTTTTTTTTTTTTTTTTGTAGCAATGCTTTATGTAGCAATTATTTTATGTGTTCTCTACCAATTATCTGCTGCGCCAATTGTTGCAATTCTGTGGGTAGTTATTTTGTGTATATTTTGTTTTTATTCCAGTTGTGCTCCCATTTTTGCCTGAGGAAGCGGGGTCACGCCCGCGAAACGCGTTGCATTTGTGGAGTTGAATAAATTACTTGACAATTCTATTTTATTGAGACTCAAGTGAGTTTTCTTTTTTTGTAAGAGGGAGGTGAGTCCACCTTAACATCCCCCTCTCCTTTTAAGCGGTTTTTAAAACGTTTTACTCTACTCTGGCGCCTCTGTATACCGAGTTTTTGCTGATCTTCTAGTCCACCCTGGGTGGAGGGGTGCATCCCCATCTACTATCTACAGAGAGCGACTTCTTAACCTGAGTGGGGTCAGGTCCTAATGCTCCCCACCTGCATTTAAAGTGGTTGCCTATTGGTAACCCGTGTTTGTGAGTATATATATACATAAAATTGTATTGAACTCTTCATTTTACCTGACAATACTGCACCATATTGGGCTCTCGATTCTCTTCTTGTTTTTAAGCATACTATTCCCCCACGCACAACATACGAACACTGGTGTGATCAAAGACCTCTGGAGGGCGGCCTTATCTCCTACCTATACTCGGTCATCGCCCAGCCTTTAGAAAGCAATAAACTCCCTTCAATGACAGCATGGGAAACGGACTTAGGTACGACTCTTACCCTCAAACAATGGAACAAAAGCTGCCTGACCTTAGCTAAAGGGAGTAGCTACTTTTCGCACATAGAAACAAATTACAAAATTCTACATCGCACATATATTACTCCACAGAAACGACATATTATTTCCAGTGATAAGTCTCCTCTTTGCTTTGGACAATGCGGGCAGCTGGGCGATATGGCCCATATATGGTGGTTCTGCCCTATAGCAAAAAACTACTGGGCCCAAGTGACGTCAGCCATAGGTACAGCCCTTGAGACATCTCTTTCACCCGATCCATTCCAACTGTTACTGGGACACAAACCGCAAAGGTGGAAGTATCCACACCATAGGCTAGCACAACATGTAGCCAAGGCGGCCAGACTTCACATTGCCCGCCAATGGATGAAACCAACTTTATCGCTGGAAATGACTGACTCCATAATCATGGAGATCTTAATATCTGAAAGGCTAATAGCTATAGTTAATGATGCTACCCTATCCTTTACACGAACCTGGCAACCATGGCTCTCGGCTTCAACAACGCTGGGCTTGCGATCCTGTGCTCTCTCATTCTAGGAGCAATATGTAAACACTATGTTTATAAATGTACTTCTACTTTCATGTACAAATAGTCATTTGGCCTGCCTGTTTTTTCTCTGTATTTGTCTATGTTCAAAGCTTTTGATTATGACAATGCCCTACGTTAAGGGCTTTTCTAAACGCTGTTATTATCTATTATAATTTTCAACAAAACCTTTTGAAACTAAAGCCAAATTAAGTATTATGTACATTTTGCATGCAAATTTATGCCGCTTGAAAGGGATTTCATTCAAAAGGTCCTTTTTCAAGCTGCATATGTTTGCTTGCAAATTTTGCATAAACCTCCATCAACTCTTGATTGATAAACCTTACGCTGCATGTCCTCCTCTTTCGCTATCCACCCTGTACTGCTTGAAACTACAGTTATCGACAATACATATGTGATCAATAGCATTTCCAACATGGCCACTGGGATTCTGCAACAAAAGTAAAAAAACTAACAAGGAGTTTAATGTAAATAGGTGAGAGGTAGCATCTTTTTTGGCAAAGACCTTAGCAATCTATTTCACTGCATGGATGCTTTACATTCACGTGATATATTATGTGAGCAGCCTTTTAATTGAGCAGTGTAATGGGCAACAATGAATAGGGAAACACCATACATTTACCCATTCATTGTAATGAAGCAGCAGCATATACAGATTTCTGCAATGGCTACAGATCTCTGTATATCACTGCCACGCCCCTAAAAGGGCACATAGTACCACTAACTGCTGTGACATTTATTGCCACAATAAGCCAAGGGATCACAATGATAAATCTAAATTAAGCCTCATGTCTTTATTTCCGTCCATCAATCAGTCAATCAATCTTTCTCTCCCCATCTCTTTTACTTCCTTTATCTCTGTCATATATTTTAGTGAGTCCTTTTAATTATGTTGTAACTTCAGACAGAAACAAGAGAGAAAAGAAATAAACTTTCAGACTCTGACCTCTCACGTTTAACCTCTTTTTAAGTTACTTATAAAAAGCCTTGCTTTTCAAGAAGAAAAAAGGTAATACAAGTCAAACATGAATTTAAGCCATCATATTATTCATTTACTCACTGTTCATTATCTTAATAAGCTGTTATCTGATCTTTGAAGGGAATTGAGAATAGTTTTTGTATAACTACTATTTAAAATGACAAAATCCTCCGTGCTAATCTTCTTAAAGTGATATGTTATTCCCTATGTTGTACAAGTGAAGAAGTTGAGATCACAAGCTGAGCAAACAGAAAAAAAAGACTGAAGACTCTGCATGGAATGATAGCCAGATAGCATTTGTTCTTGGTTTATCCATTAAAGGGACTCCGAGCAGTGCAGAAACTATGGAAAGATGCATATCATTTTAAAGCTCTCTTTCTCCTCTTTCCAATGATATGTAAACCACCGCCCTACGCCTTTTAGTTTTCGCTATTTTCGCGATTGAAATTGCCGCGGCCGCAATTTCAATCGCGAAAATAAAGAAAACTAAAAGGCGCAGGGCAACTATTTAGGTGTCGCCAGAAAGAGGAGAAAGAGAGCTTTAAAATGATATCCATCTTTCCATAGTTACATTGTATTACACAGGCCGACTTTTTCTGCTGAATGGAGCACTTGGGAAAGTGTCGTCCTGTGTAATACAAGTAACTATGGAAAGATGGATATCATTTTAAAGCTCTCTTTCTCCTCTTTCTGGCGACACCTAAATCGTCGCTCTACGCCTTTTAGTTTTCTTTATTTTCGCGATTGAAATCGCGGCCGTGGCAATTTCAATCGCGAAAATAGCGAAAACTAAAAGGCGTATGGTGGCGGTTTATATATCATTGGAAAGAGGAGAAAGAGAGCTTTAAAATGATATGCATCTTTCCATAGTTTCTGCACTGCTCGGAGTCCCTTTAAGTAACACCTGGTAATATTTAACATTTTGAATTTATGCTGTAATGTATATGTAGCTTGCCACTACTTTGAAAGCACGCACGCACGCACACACTTCAAGGGTGTTGTGGAATAAATAATGCCATAAGACTGCAATGTGATGTGCATGTACCATTTTACCTATAATAATAATCATTTCGCAGCTCTGTCATATCGGATTAGGTTAGTGGCTGCTGGGTTTAAAAAGTGATCTGTACATTTAGATTAATATTCATTGGCAACAACACCCACATGTTGTGAAAACATCAAGAGGTGGCAAATGTTTTGATGCCAACAACAAAAAGTCAACTCCCCTTTTGCTAAGAGATGCTCTGTTTGTGGAGTGATGATTATATATAACCAACAAAAGGAAATTGTGATGTTGAGACAAAATGTTATAGCTTTGAGAAAAGCTTTGGGGTCAAACATCAGGAGAAACTCTAGCATAACAGTTGAAGGTTGACATGCTGAAATAAGTGGACACAGTTAGTGACTGTTGAGGAAGCACATCGTCGAGAAATGTGATAGAGGTTGTGATGCAGCAGAGCCTGGAAGACACTTCACATGTTTTAGCAGCTGGAACTCGAACCAAGGACAGACACCATTTTGTACAACAGAAGATCATCCTTTGTGTGTAATGATATATAAATACATCAGTGTTGATCTGAAAGAAGTTGTATTCAGCCAAATAAGTGTTATATTGATTTTGAAGTTGCTTGAAATAGAGGGTTGCACTAGAAAAGCATTTTGGGATTATATAAAATACTAAATATACAGTTGCCTCTTTACTATTACCTCTTGGATGACTGCAACATTGTACTGATAGTACAATTTCCAGGTTACACAATTAAGCTAAAGTCACTAAAAACAGTGACAATATAGGCACACTTATATAAATGGCAAGCCATACTTTTTTCTGTTTTCTTTCTAGTCTACTTTGTAGGAGTTCATGTGCACACAGTTCAAATATTTAACCATATACTTCTTTGTTGAAGATACCAATGGACAGATTTCTTTGCATTCATTTTTATTTTTTTGCCCCCGTACCTCTTCAGCTAACTGCGGTGTGTAATTATTTGCTTTGGTTCATTATGTAAAATAAACTACAATTATAGTAACCTGTTCCGAATGTCTTCTCCTCTTCCTTCACCGGCGGCTCTGAACTTCTGACAGATCTTCTGGGTTCCGATCACATCTGATCACTTCCGGTCACTTGATATGACGTGGTCAGGATCCAGGAGATTGTGTCAGTGTTACAGCTCCACCCGGTGGTGGAAGAGGTGCAATGAAAGAGAAGGAAAAGACTCTTCTTCATCCCTCTTCCACCACCTGGTGGCGCTGTAATGCTAAAATCAGTAACCCTTTGCACGCTCGCATGCAAATGTTCAAACAAATGCATTCATAGATACTCATCCAGGCACCACTGTTATCCCTACAGCTAAGTTAAAAGCAGGGGTCTTAGTTCACAAAGGAATGCATTCTCTTGCTTAGTCACCTACACTGCGCAGAAGTACCCAGGTAAACGTAGGTGTCCTAACTCTGGCCCTGTAACATGCATAGTGCAAACATTAATTGCATCAAACCTATGTAGGGATTAGGAGCACACATCCTGATGTCCTCTCCTGGGACAGATAGCGCATCATACAAACAGCAAAAGGGAGCTAACGTAACGTATCCATGCGCACAATGCACATACACCAGCATAAGCTGTGTGCATGCTGACAAAATACAAACAGGGGAAGGAGGGAGTGCACTAGATTAAAACCCTGGCCACAAGAGTCCGTAACAAGAATAAAACACATAAAGCACATCGCCTCTAGTTAGGACATTTAAATAAGTAATTTAAGGAAATGGAGGTGCTAAAGGGGTGTGGCCAGAAAAATAGCCAAAATCAGTAATCCTTTGCACGCTTGCATGCAAATGTTCAAAAAAATGCATTCATAGATTCACTCATCCAGGCACCACTGTTATCCCTACAGCTAAGTTAAAAGCCGGGGTCTTAGTTCACAAAGGAATGCATTCTCTTGCTTGGTTACCTACACTGCACAGACGTACCCAGGTAAACATAGGTGTCTTAACTCTGGCCCTTCAACATGCATAGTGCAGATATGCAAACATCCATTGCATGAAACCTATCTAGGGATTAGGAGCACACATCCTGATGTTCTCTCCTGGGACAGATAGCACATCATACCAATCGCACAAGGGAGCTAACGTAATGTATCCATGCGCACAATGCACATACACCAGCATAAGCTGTGTGCATGCTGACAAAACACAAACAGGGGAAGGAGGGAGTGCACTAGCGCTGTAATGCTGACATGGTCTCCTGGATCTCGATCACATCACATGATGTGATAGGAACCGAGAAGACATGTCAGGGGTTTCATTGCCGCTGGGGTGGAGGGAAGAAGAAGCCAATCCAGCCATCCAGACAGGTAACTATAAAATCTTCCTGCTGCCCCCACTTTGCATACCCTGCTAGGGGGGCAGGACAAATGTGGCCCTGTATTATTTGGCTGCTAAAGGGTTAAGAAGCTAATACATCGTCTGTGCTACCATCAATAAGAGGACTACATAAAGAGAAATGTATGCATATGAAATTATATTTACAATATTGTAAATCGTAAATAAATCGCAGAAAAGGTTACTTTAAGCAGTGCAAATGGTTTCCACATCTTTTAATTCACCACTGCTAATATGCTCACATTCATTCCTAAGGAATGAAAGTGAACCCGAGGTGAGAGTGGTATGGAGGCTGCCATATTTATTTCCTTTTAAACAATACTAGTTGCCTGGCTGTCCTGCTGATCTATTTGGCTGCAGTAGTGAACTGAATTACACCAGAAACAAGCATGCAGCTAATTTTGTCAGTTCTAACAATATTGTCAGAAACCCCGACCTGCTGCATGCTTGTTCAGGGTCTGTGGTTGAAAGTATTAGTGGCAGAGGACCAGCAGGGCAGCCAGGCAACTGGTATTGCTTAATAGGAAATAAATATGGCAGCCTCCATATTATTCTCACCTCGGGTTCCCTGTAAAGCAAGGGAGGAGCGCATCCCCACCAGGCATTAACAATAGAGCTGCTAATTCACTACTTTGTTCTCATTTCTTAAAAAGTACATCTGCACATCTGTGTTTAATTCCTAAGTAAAATATGAATTTTAATCTGCACGAATAGACTAGTCTCAACTTATTTTTTAGGTCAAGAGCTCAGTTGAGCATGGCCCAGTGGTCATTATAGACTAAGAACTGATTTGAAAAAAAGTTAAATTGCGCAATAATTGAAACAACAGTTTATCTGATTTAACAACCATTTAATTTTCCAAATTTCTAAAGAGTGTTGGAGATAGAGCATGTGTAGCTCAGCATTTAATTGTGTTTGAAGAGCCTTTTCTAACCAAGAAATGTGCAGTCTGTGTCTGTTTAGAGTGTTTACAGTGTTTGTGCAGCGCTCCAAATCTACAAGTAGTTTCCCTGATAAGGTTAAAGCGGACATAATTACACAGAGACTTCACATCCATTTTAATTGCCTTTTGATCAACAAACATTTGCTGCCGCGCTTCCTTCCTGGAGTTCTTGGGTTCAAGCTTCTGTGAGTTATTGACAAAACCAGGGTAAAGAAAGTAAAAAGAAAAGTGTATGCTTGCACAATTCAGGGACAAGTGGATTTAAATTAAGTGTTTATTCAGTTTTCTGGCTGCCATGGATTGCTGTTTCTTATTGATTCCTTGTATTACTAGCATCCATTTAACTTGACCTCCACCATGCACTGTATTTTAAAAGCTGTAAATTTTAACCTTACATATGAGCAAAGCTTGGAAATTGTGTGATGCCTTTTACCAGAGCTGCAGCATGGTAAACGTCCAGTGTCATCAACAGCAACATTATTTAGTGCTTTCTAAACTGGAGAGACTGTGGACTAGCGGAAAGCAGAAAGAGCATTTGAGGTTTAGATGACTCTTAGACTGTGTGATTGGAGTGAGCAGGTGAATGAAGGAAGTACGCTAACCGGAAAGAAAAGTATGTCGTCTTTTTCTGTCTTGTTAGATTCAGAGATGGGGTTTTCTGATTGCGTTTTAATTTATGAAGAAGAATAAGGAAAGCATTTCTCAGTGTAGCAATCGTGCCACTCTCTATTTTTATTGAAGAAGCTAGAGGTTAAATCTCTGGAAGTGAGATATAGATTTCCACTTCCGTGACCCTGTCTTTGAGATTTTCATTTCACGCTCAAGTTCTTCTGTAAAGTGGCTGCCCAAGTCTAGGTTTTGAAGATATACAGCAATATGTAAGGTACTTAGAAGATTGTTTTCTTTCTGTCTTCCTCTATTTCTAGGTCCAAGCCATAATATTTTACTTTAGCTGTGCATCTTGTAATTATTAGCTGTTGCTAATCATACCGTGATGGAATTGCATATCTAGAACATTCCAAAACAGTAATTCCCTCATTTCAATAAGTATTGTGCTCATGAGTTATCATGCAGTTTCCTTGTGCTGTCTTTGTTAAGAGCATTGGTAACCTGATTTAGAGAGTACAGTGACCGTTTAAAGCAGAACTACACCCAAATTTGAATAATGCAAATTCTAATAGCACTTCTATTGATAAGTCAATATAACCATTTTATATAATGGTGGCGTAGTGGTTCCAACGCTTGCCTTGCAGTGCTGGGCCCCCCGTTTGAATCACAGCCAGGGCACTATCTGCACAGAGTTTGTATGTTCTCCATCCGTCTGCGTGGGTTTCCTCCGGGAACTCCGGTTTCATCCCACATTCCACAAAAACACTCAGATAAGTGAATTGGCTCTCCCCAATCTCCTCTAGGTTATAATACGTGCACTACATGATATTTAAGCATATGATTAGATTGTGAGCCCCTCTGAGTGACAAGACAATATACTCTAAGCAGTGATGCAGAAAAGGTTGGTGCTATATAGATACTAAATAATAATAAGCAAAGTATTTGACAAAATATACTTTTTGTTGTCCCAATGTGTTTGCCAGTGCTGTATAGCTAACTTTGTGGTGTCTAAACATTTCAACTAGTGGATAGATTAATCAGGATTCCCAGAGTAGGAAGAATAATAGAGGGCAAACTTTTATCTCCACTCACAACCATAGAAAATGTGATTGAGGGTGGTGACAGAAGTAGTGGCAAATTAATAGGTGTCACTTTAACTGCATAAGTTCACCAACATCTCTTCCATATTCAGTTTTATAGACAAGGACAGGAGCTTGTGTCACTTACTATGCTGACAGTCCGCTGTAAGCTTATAGTTCACAAGAACTGGAATTTGAAGACCCCACATTCTGAACAAGCAGGCTAGTCTGTACAGGTGACTTGCATATATATGGGTAGATGTACAGCTGCAGGCAAGCACAGCTCTAAAACAAATCTTTAGTTTAGAAAATAAAAGGGCAATATCATTTCAGAATTTTACAACAGAGATTGTCAATGAGATTATAATAATCTTGGCTACATTGCAAATGTTATGCTAATCCAGAATACAGCCTTATACTTAATTAGCACTGTGGTAAATGTTACACGGGCTTATTTTAGAGAGGAACTGCCAACAAAAAGAAAAATACTCTTAACATGTCCTGTTGGTTTTGTAAATTTACCGTGATTTTTTTTTGTTTCAACCTTTTTTTCCCATATAAATCAACGATAATGGCTATGATGTTTGCTTGGATATGCACAGCTATTGTGTACTTTCTTTTATTTAAAAGATGCTTGTAAAATAAGGATAGTTGCTTTACCCTGAGAGATTGTGTTCCACTGACTTCTAAAGTAGTGTGGAAGATGCCTGAGGAGGTTTGTTTGTTCCTTAGAATACTAGTAAGCAGCAGACACAAACTCTCTTCTAAAATATTAGTGAATGGATACTTTTGATGATAGGTGTCAAAATAACAAGAGAGCAGCTAAGCATGACCGGTTAGAATAAAATATGAAGAGATCATACAGCAATCTATGTGTTACTATTCCTTCCAGTTCAAACCTTTCATACACACAGGGAGAAACTGTAGTACAACATTAATCTTACAGGTGTCAAAATAATGAGATTTTTTTATATCTTCCATGGTCATGAGTGTTATAACGGAAGCATGCATTTTTAGGTAAATACAGCGGGATGCGAAAGTTTGGGCAACCTTGTTAATTGTCATTATTTTCCTGTCTAAATCATTGGTTGTTTTGATAAAAAATGTCAGTTAATTATATCATATAGGAGACACACACAGTGAAATTTGAGAAGTGAAATGAAGTTTATTGGATTTACAGAAAGTGTGCAATCATTTTTTTAAACAAAATTAGGCAGGTGCACAAAAAAAAAGAAATGAAATCAATATTTAGTTGATCCTCCTTTTACAGAAATTACAGCCTCTTAACGCTTCCTGTAGGTTCCAATGAGAGTCTGGATTCTGGTTGAAGGTATTTTGGACCATTCCTCTTTACAAAGCATCTCTAGTTCATTCAGGTTTGATGGCTTCTGAGCATGGATAGCTCTTTTTAACTCACAACACAGATATTCAATTATACTCAGGCCCTGGGGACTGAGATGACCATTCCAGGTCATTGTACTTGTTCCTCTGCATGAATGCCTTAGTGGATATTGAGCAGGGTTTAGGGTTGTTGTCTTGTTGAATGATCCAGCCTCGGCGTAGCTTCAGCTTTGTCACTGATTCCTGGACATTGGTCTCCAGAATCTGCTGATATTGAGTGGAATCCATGCGTCCCTTAACTTTGACAATATTCCCAGTCCCTGCACTGGCCACAAAGCCCCACAGCATGCTGGAATCGCCATCATATTT
This sequence comes from Hyperolius riggenbachi, assembly GCF_040937935.1. NCBI lineage: Eukaryota > Metazoa > Chordata > Amphibia > Anura > Hyperoliidae > Hyperolius > Hyperolius riggenbachi. The sequence continues at coordinate 201,267,529 of NC_090652.1, read as the reverse complement.
TACTGTGGGTAGCAGGAGTTTTTCTTGCTGTGTTCTTTTTCCTCCATGCATAACGCCCCTTGTTATGCCTAAATAACTCAATTTTGGTTTCATCAGTCCCCACAGCACCTTATTCCAAAATGAAGCTGGCTTGTGCTGTGGGCGAGAAAAGGCTTCCTCTGCATCACTCTCGCATACAGCATCTCCTTGTGTAAAGTGCACCATATGGTTGCACAGTGACTCCATCTACACCAAGATGATGTTGTAGGTCTTTGGTGCTGGTCTGTGGGTTGACTGTTCTCACCATTCGTCGCTTCTGTTTATCCGAGATTTTTCTTGGTCTGCCACTTTGAGCCTTAACTTGAACTGAACCTGTGGTCTTCCATTTCCTTAATATGTTCCTAACTGTGGAAACAGACAGCTGAAATTTCTAAGACAATTTTCTGTATCCTTCCCCTAAACCATGATGGTGAACGATCTTTGTCTTCTGGTCATTTGAGAGTTGTTTTGAGACCCCCATGTTGCTACACAGAGAAAATTAAGAGAATGGAAACTTACAATTGACCCCCTGAAATACTCTTTCTCATAATTAGATTCACCTGTGTATGTAGGTCAGTGGTCACTGAGCTCACCAAGCCAATTTGAGTCCCAATAATTAGTTCTAAAGGATTTGGAATCAATAAAATGACAACAGTGCCCACATTTATGCACCTGCCTAATATTATTTAAACAATTATTGTACACTTTCTGTAAATCCAATTAACTTCATTTTACTTCTCAAATATAACTGTGTCTCCTATATGATATATTTAACTGATATTTTTTATCGTAACAACCAACGATTTATACTGGAAAATCATGACGACGAACGAGGTTACCCAAACTTTCGCATCCCACTGTATGTGCTAATCGCTAAAATATTATGTGAGGGATGTATCGGTAGTTGTGGTGTTTAGGACAAGGACTATTAGTTTAGAATTATTTGATGCTTTAGTGGCCACAGAATAAATCCCCTGACTGCATGTTCTATGTATATGAATGTGCAAGTGGTGCCGGAATAAATGACACCTCTGTCTTCTCATTGGCCATATATTTCTGACATATATTCTGACAGAAAATTCTCTCTATTGACATAGGCAATTTAGTTAATCAGGGACTTCACCCAAGAATTGTAACAGAATTAAACTGCCACAACATTTTTCTTGCTTCTGCAATAAATCAAAGAAGATGAACCCTAGACTTAACGCCTTGGACTGCCTGCAGTGTGAATGGAAAACTCCTTTGTACTTTTTGTAACTAACACATCAGCTTAATTTTGTTGAGCATTTTCCAAATGCACTGATTCGAATTGATGAGATATTGATCTCCAGTAACTTGGCAGGACATCTCTGCCTATTTAAAGTTTTAGTTTACATGACCTGTAATGAGGGAGCTCTGGAGGCTGTCGTATTTATTTCCCTTTAAACTTTTAAACAATGCCTGTTGACCAGCTGTTCTGCTTATCCTTTGCCTTCAATACTTTAAGCCACAGACCAAGAACAACCATAGAGATTATGCAGGAGAACAGAGGCGCCAAAAGGATAAAAGGAAGCTAAATGAGCTTAAAAACCAAATTCTTGGTAAACAGAGGAGGTAGTGGTGGACTTACCTCCTCCAAGTAGACACACAACGACTGTAGTAAAGACAGTCAATATATTTTATTTATGAACTCCAAATATGCCTGGCTCTTCTACTGACCACATATGCTATTGCTCCGTTGTTATTGCCTGATGAAGCGGGATCAAACCTGCGAAACGCGTTGCATATTTGGAGTTCATAAATAAAATATATTGACTGTCTTTACTACAGTCGTTGTGTGTCTACTTGGAGGAGGTAAGTCCACCACTACCTCCTCTGTTTACCAAGAATTTGGTTTTTAAGCTCATTTAGCTTCCTTTTATCCTTTTGGCGCCTCTGTTCTCCTGCATAATATTGAGTCCACCCTGGGTGGAGGGTTGAACCCCCTTTTTCTCATCTACAGAGAGCGACTTCTTATTCCTGAGTGGGGTCAGGAAAATCTCCCCACCTGCCTTTACAGTGGTTGCCTAATGGTAACCCTGGTTTGTGAGTATTAATATTTACTCTATCTAGTAACCATTTACCAGTACATATTACACTATTGGGGCTCTTGGTGTTCCTTGTTTTTAACCATAGAGATTAGATGTTCTGACTAAAGTTTAAAAACTCTAACAATGGATTTGTTTCAGATGTGTTATTCAGACACTACTAAACAAGAAAGAACAGAAGGACAGCTAAGCAACTGCATTGTTTTAAATGAGATAAATATGACATCCACCATGGTGACAGGTAATTTGGGTGCTAAAGAGCAGCAGATGTCTGGGCGCCACCATAGGCACCCTTTGAATTAACGACTAGAAAATTTGGACCTAAATAGGTGTCGCTGGGGCCCCAGGTTATGAAAAATGTGTCTACAAATAGTGCCTTCACCCAAATTTCCTGATATTGCCGGTAATTCAATAAGCAATTATGATAATTTGTGATTTTTTTATTTTTTTTTTGCAGTGGAAAAGGTTAGGTGTCTGGGGAGTGTTAAAGGGAACCTAAACTGAGAAGGATGTGGATTTTTCCTTTTAAAATAATACCAGTTGCCTGACTCTCCTGCTGATTCTCTGTCTACTAACATACAGATCAGGTGCCTGAAGTCAGACTGGATTAGCTACATGCTTGTTTCAGGTGTGTGATTCAGGCACTACTGCAGCCAGAGAGATCTGCAGGACTGCCAAGAAACTTGTATCGTTTAAAAGGAAACATCAATATCCCTCTCAGTTAAGGTTCCCTTTAAGCTTAGACAAGAAGGGCTTGGGGTTAAGCATCAGTATAATTTACCAATATTTCATTACCATTTTAAGCACTTCATAATAGTAGAATATAGGTAAATTTACTGGTATTCTACTAACCAATATTCCAGGTGCCCACATTTCTGTGTGTCCTTTTTGCATGCACGCCCTTCTCACTACAGGATGATTGGAACCATAATCTACCTTTGTTTTATCTACTTTGTTCAAAATTCCTAAAATGTCATTGTAACGTTTTACTCCGCTTTACCTATTTCCTGAATCCTGAAAAATGTTAACATTCTTTAACTTTCAATTGTTAATCAGTTTAAACTACACATTCCCTGCTCTTCTCTGCTGAACTTTTCTCTTTGTAAAACACCTTACTTCCCTCTCATTTACCTTCAGACAGATACAAGCTACATTTAAATCCCAATCTTGCCTTCTATCGATGTCTCCTCCCCTTACTTGTCCCTACCCCGTACTCTATCCACCTCCTCAACCAGGCCCCTAACACAACATACTCTCAATCACTTTCCTATATTTCCACATACTCACAGCTCAAGAAACATTACCTAGGTTTTCATCTTTGCTTTTCCCTTAACTAATTCAAATTTGTTTTTTAAAGTATTTAATCCTTGGATTTTCTTAGGCTTTTCTAAAACACAATTAATTCCCACTCCCATTGTTTCAGCACTGGATACTATGGGTGAATACAGGTCACCCAGTTCACACTCTTCCTCATTCAGACTGATATATCAAGGTAGATTTTTTTTTGTCACCCTGTTTATAAAGGGACAAAAATATTTTGTGGTGAAGTAAATGACTGACTCCTCAATTGCATTAGGATACTTTCCTTTAACCCTCCTGGCGGTAACACCGAACTTTGCACTTTGCTAGCTGCATGTGCACTCCGATCGCCGCCGCTACCCGCCGCGCCGGGTCCCTGTGAAAACGACCCTGGAAGTAAGTCCTTGTATATGTGATGTTTTTTAAAACGCAAATAAATATGCTTATTTGACTGGATGGAAAAGTGACCTGTTGATTTGTTTTTGGTGATGGTCACTGTGAACTATTGTTTCTTGAGCTCTGTGGTGAGACTACAGATGCCGCTCTGAGCACCAAGCACTGTGGATTTATGTACTTTTATTAATACAGACCTATTTAAGACTTTCCTATAGAAGGACCCCTATGGCGCAAAATGTACAAAGTATCATCTGTGCCACATTCACCCATAGATAGTATCTTCTCTGCCCATCCCCTCTGTAATTAATATGCTCAGTTCTCCTATACTCTTTACCCTCTTAAGGATTGCTCCACGCCACTTGGCGCGGACGTAGCGGCAGCCCCAGGACCACCTAATGCCTATCGGTGTGCAGTCCTGGGAGCGTGTTTTGCTGGAGATCGTGTGCATCTTTGCTTGCTCCGCTAGGAGACTGTTAGACGGCAAAACCGCCGTCTAAAAACAGTGTACAGCGTTGCAATCTACAGCAGTGCTGTACTGGGGACAGTTGTGTGACACGGGCTGTCCCCCTGGGGGACGCAGGAGTGATCCGCTGTGATAGGCTGAAGCCTATCACAGCCGATCGCTCTAACTGGCTGATGGGGGGAGGTAGGGAGGGCTGTGAAAATAAATTAAAAAAAGCATATTTATTAAAAAAAAGTAAAAAATATTTACAAAAAAAATAAAAATTGGGGGAACGATCAGACCCCACCAACAGAAATCTCTGTTGGTGGGAAGAAGGGGAGGGGGGAGAATCACTTGTGTGCTGAGGTGTGCGTCCCTGCAGCGAGGCCTTAAAGCTGCAGTGGCCTATTTTGTGAAAATGGCCTGGTCTTTAGGGAGGTTTAAGCATGTGGTCCTTAAGTGGTTAATAAGTACCTTCTGTGCCCATTTCCCAAGAAGTAGTATTCTCTGTACCTCCTCCTCAGCAATTATTGTCCTTTTCCCACCCCTACAGATATTTAGTTCTCTTTTGTGTTTTCCTTTCACTCCCACTTTTCGGCAGCCAAACCCCCAATGTATACCACTCTATACTGAGCCAGGCTCCAGCACCAGAAATGGAAACAGTGCATTGTATGACTAATTTAGGGATTTTGTGACATGATGGACCACACTAAGCAGTCATTAGAGGAACCAGAAGAATGTCCTGCATCCATCCATGCAGCCAAGAGATATTGCACAGGGGTGAAGGTGTATGGGGGGCTACTGCCGGAGAAACAGCAGTATCAGCAATGGAGGACAGGGCATCCTAATGGTAAGGTTGCAAAGGATCAGAGGTTGTGCTCTGCACTGGAAATATGAAACTGTAAATGTGATCTGCTGCTGCACTGGAAAAATTAAATGTGAGAATGCAAATGGCTACTATAAGCCTTGTTGCTTTGTTGTTATTCCCACGATTTTTATTGTATCAGACATAAGGAGTTTTCTAACTAATAAAACGGAAATTTCAAGAGGGGGTGTAGAGGCTGCCTTATTTATTTCGTTTTAAGTAATACCAGTTTCCTGGCTAGCCCGCTGAAACTCTGCCTCTAATACATTTAACCCTCTAATACTTTTAGTCCTGAACAAGCATGCAGCAGATCAGGTGTTTATGACATTGCCAGATCTGACAAGATTAGCTGCAAGCTTGTTTCTGGTGTAATTCAGACACTATTAAAGGGAATCTGAAGCAAGATTAAAACTCGCTTTTCACCTAATATTCAACAGGGGCAGAACTGGGGGGAGGGGTCTATAGCCCCCAAATCCCCTCCGTGTTGTCCGGGGATCGCTTCCTGTTGAGGCAGGGCTAATGGCCGCAGCCCTGCCTCTCAGCGTGTCTATCAGCGCTGATCGCTGCCTCTCCCCGCCCCTCTGTCTTCCTTCACTGAGAGGGGCGGGGAGAGGCGGAGATCCGCCGCTGATAGATGCGCATGGAGGCAGAGCTACAGCTGAAAGCTCTGCCTCCATGAGCAGCAAAATCTACGACCAAGTTGGTCGTGGATTTTGCAGGGGGGGGGGGGGGGAATTGGGGGGTATAAACCCCCTGTTCTGCCGCGGGATAGCGGGATAGTGTTAAATATAAGGTAAAAAGCGAGTTTTAATCTCGCTTCAGAGTCTCTTTAAGCCAAATAAATAAGCCTGGCAACTGGTATTGTTTAAAAGAAAATATGTATAGCAGCCTCCATATTCTTCTCAAGTCAGTTGTCCTTTAAATAAATAAATCCATATTTTATGGTTTGCTTGAAGGTCCTGCTGCATTTAATCTTACACTTTATTTGTAGCTCTTGCAACACCATGTCAAAAGAAGAAACTGCCCAATGCATTAACCTCTGAAATTATGTTAGCCACCTATTTCCATGTAGTTTTCCCACTACCTTACAGGGACAGGGTTATAGTTTTTATCAGAGATTTATATTTATTTTCTTTTTTAATTACTGTATGATCTTTATTATCTTTGGGTACTATTTCCATTTCTTTTGGTTACAGACATAGAATTGTGCTCATGATACATAACACTGCCACTGCTTTTTCATGACTTAGTCATTTTATTAGCTAATTTCTTTTTCAATATCCTTTATCCTTGACAAAATACATGTGAGGTGTGATTTACAGACACTTTCACCAATCATGTTGGTGTCATTGCTGGTCAATAAGGACTGGCCATGAAACTCAAATGTAGGTCATCTACCTTAAAGTGAAGCTGAGACTATATTTATGGGGTCTGACTTGTATTTCATGGTACAAGCTGTTAACCTGATTATGATTTCAGTACATAGTAAATTGTTGACTTGGAACTAGCATTAACCACCCTGGCGTTCTGATTAAATCGCCAGGGTGGCTGCGGGAGGGTTTTTTTTAAATTACAAAAAAACTATTTCATGCAGCCAACTGAAAGTTGGCTGCATGAAAGCCCACTAGAGGGCGCTCCGGAGGCGATCTTCCGATCGCCTCCGGCGGCAAGGAATAACACGGAAGGCCGCAATGAGCGGCCCTCCGTGTTTCGCTTCCCTCGTCGCCATGGCGACGAGCGGAGTGACGTCATGGACGTCAGCCGACGTCCTGACGTCAGCCGCCTCCGATCCAGCCCTTAGCGCTGGCCGGAACTGTTTGTTCCGGCTACGCTGGGCTCGGGCGGCTGGGGGGACCCTCTTTCGCCGCTGCACGCGGCGGATCGCCGCGCTGCAGCGGCGATCAGGCAGCACACGCGGCTGGCAAAGTGCCGGCTGCGTGTGCTGCTTTTTATTTGGTGGAAATCGGCCCAGCAGGGCCTGAGCGGCAGCCTCTGGCGGTGTTGGACGAGCTGAGCTCGTCCAGACCGCTCAGCAGGTTAAGGAATAGAATAGTGTCTAATCTCTATATGCATGTTTCAGGCAAACATCTCCATATACTGTATAGTAGTAGTATGTGAACAGGTTTACAGCAAACCTAGAGCTTACAGCTCAGCACTGTTACAGCACAGCTTCTGTGTTTGACGAGGTACTTTAAGTGTGATATTGACTAAAGTAAAATGTGGTAATATTATTTTTTTAATCTGTTCTTTGCTGGCTTGAATGAGGTAATTTTATAAAAGTAGTACAAAAAGCAAATCATTAGCAAAGCAGTTCGTGCGTAGTGCAGTATCTAGAACAACCAAAGAGAATTGATATAATACATCTCCGACCATGACAAGTATATTCTGATTAACTGTTCTGGATGACAGAGAAGTAACCGCTTTTATTTTTCATTTTTAGACAGTGGCAATATCTTTTTCAGTTTTTAATACTATCTATTAAACTAATACCATTGTTTACACATAGGCTCTCAAATAACAGGGTCAAAGGCAACCATCCATTCCATCCCTTGCAGATGTTTGTTATCACTAATGAAGATATTACATACAACATTCCACAAAACATGTTTTGAGGAACATTAATTAATTGTCTTTGCACACCAGTCTCTCAAGGTTTTCAGGAGGTAGGGAACTTGCTGATAAGAAAAAAACTAGCTGAGGTCAGAGGCATTGTTTTTTCAGTTTGTAAGCTGCGCTCCTCCTCCAAGGCATAATGAGGTAAGAGCGCCCATTTATAATTACAGTGAATGCCATAATTTTGCCCTTTGGCATGTCACCTCTAGTATACGTGTGTTATCTGTTAATATTAGAAAGTGTGTACTCTACAGAGCACAGGAAAGGAAAGTCCAATTTACTGCCTTTATCTCTGTGTTTTCTATTGGTAAATCATGTTGTGCATACAAAATCTATATGGGATCGCTGTATAAGGAGACAAACTCCAGACAAAAGTAATCACCTGTTAAAAAAATGTTTACTGCTTATTTGTATGAGACAGATCAATTAGAAAACTGGCAGAACCCCCTTGGGAGATGTATTTTTGTAATCTGCCGTTTTACCAATCTGTTCTTTCCTACTACATCTGCATGAATGAGCAGTAGAGCAAGGCAATGCACTTTGTGTTTAACACACAGCATAAAGAAACAATTAAGTGGGAGAACACTCACTGATTCTGAAGACTGTGACAACAAGAAAAGGTTCTTTCAAAATATAGCCCAGAACCGAAATAAAGCTACAGTTTTTTTCCTCTTATAACAAAAGGTATTTACATTGGGCTCTGCTGTTTTATGTTTAACCACTTCACAGATATAAATTGTTTTCACTTTGTGGACGAGAGTAGTTTTTTCGGACTATAAGACGCACCTAGGTTTAAAGGACAAAAGCCAGGAAAAAATATACTAAACCTGGTGTGTCTATAGTGCAGGGTTGTCTTGTATTGTGTTGTGTTGTCTTGACATTTTCCCCCAAGTTGTCTCTGTCTAAGATAGACTGCCCAGCGAAACTAACCCTTGCTGCCCCCATTAGCTGGACTAAGTACCCTACACTATCCCCTTATGCCTCACCAGTAACATTGCGCTACACTACACAACATTACTACATTACACACTACACTAACCCTTGCTTCCCCCACCAGTAACACTACACTACATTAAACTAACCCCTGCTTCCCCCATCAGTATTACTACACTACACTAAACTCACCCCTGCTTCCTTCACCAGTATCACTACACTACTACAACAACAACAACAAATAACATTTGTAGAGCGCTTTTCTCCCATAGGACTCAAAGCGCATAAGCATGGCTCAGACCATCGTGGTACAGAGGAAGAATTTTATAAGTCCGGAAATGCCAGGCTAAACAGGTGGCTTTTCAGTCTGAATTTGAATAGCTCCAGGGATGGTGCTGTCTTTACTGGGTGTGGCAGGGAGTTCCAAAGAGTAGGGGCAGCATGACAGAAGGCTCTATCTCCAGATTTTTTGAGGTGCACTCTGGGAGTGACCAAGTTTATAGAACTTGCTGATCTGAGGTTGTGAGAGGTGTGGTGCAGCTTCAGCAAGTCCTTCATGTTCAAGATGGCGCTGTAGCAAGACGCCGCGGCACACAGGGCTCCGGCTCTTTTTCTTCTACTGCCCTTCTCCCCCGTTATCCACTCGTCTTTCTGGGCGGGATGGATCCCTCTCCACCAGGGGACACAGGCATGCCAGGCGCCAGCAGTCACGAGCAGCCGCTCGTTTTAAGATAGGGCCGCCACCCACGTGGCTGGCCGCGGATCCCCATGATGCCCATCTCCTGCCCCTCTCTCCAGCAGCAGCCACCGCTGCCAGCAAACCAGGACGCCCAGCTACCACGACTGGGACACAGGCAGGCCGGGAGCCGAACACCTGAAGCCGGTCACGGGAAGCCGCTCGGTCTGAGATCGGGCCGCCACCCACGTGGCTGGCCGCGGACCCTGTGCACGCCGCTCCTGCTCCTCCCTCCAGCGAGCCACCACCGCTGCCAGCGACACCGGCAGGCCAGGCGCAGAGGAGGACAGATACAGGGGAGGATGGGAGCCCGCTGCACGGAGGATGGATTCCTCTCCACCGGGGGACACAGGCATGCCAGGCTCCAGCAGTCACGAGCAGCCGCTCGTTTTAAGATAGGGCCGCCACCCACGTGGCTGGCCGCGGATCCCCATGATGCCCATCTCCTGCCCCTCTCTCCAGCAGCAGCCGCCGCTGCCAGAAAACCAGGACGCCCAGCTACCACGACTGGGACACAGGCAGGCCGGGATTCGAACACCTGAAGCCGGTCATGGGAAGCCGCTCGGTCTGACCCACGTGGCTGGCCGCGGACCCTGTGCACGCCGCTCCTGCTCCTCCCTCCAGCGAGCCACCGCCGCTGCCAGCGACACCGGCAGGCCAGGCGCCAGCGACCACGAGGGGCTGCTCGTTTTGGATCGCCTCCCCTCCATACTCCACTCCCCAGTGGGAGCCGCTCCGCTTGGGCAGCCATGGAGGAGGCAGCCGCTGCTGAGCCTACCGCGGGAGCCGCCGCTGCCTCCAAAACAGGTAACGGGTCTGGGAGCCGCAAACAGGTGGTCCAGGCTGCCGCTGTCACCCTGCCGGGACACATCTGCTGGGTCAGGGGGGCTGTAGGGAAGCATAGCAGCGGACAATCACATTCATCATCAGCCCCCTTCGGATCATCTGCTGGGGGGGATGGGGGGGCGCAGGCCAGGGGCTAATTTTTGCAAATCTGCTTCGGGAGCTGTGGGGCTGGGACTGTTAAGGACCATGTGGACTGTTTAACAACCATGGGGACGAAGGGTCTCTATGTCTATCTCTCACTATATGTGGGGGGTCTGGAGGGCTGCAGGGCAGAGAGCGCCGCTCAGATTGTGGCTGGCAGCTCCACTCGACATAGCTTTTGGACAGACCCCTCTGGTCTTTCTTGTCTTTCTCTTGTCAATGTGTTCTATGTGCAATGTGTTCTATGTAAGGTATGCTCTGAGGAATGCTTAATGTGTGTCTACTGTATTGTTTTATTAACTTGTGTAATGCATAACATATGTTTACTGTACCATCACCGACCCTGATTGTGCCAAAAATAATTCCGGGTACAACTCACTGTTGTACTTGGCGAAATAAAGTGATTCTGATTCTGATTCCGGATTCTGATGTATCCAGGGCCCAGATTGTGCAGGGATTTGAATGTCAGCAGTCCAATCTTGAAGAGTATTCACCATTCTACTGGTAGCCAGTGCAGTGAGCGAAGGATCGGTATAATGTGACAGTGGCGAGGCTGGTTTGTTAGCAATCTGGCAGCAGCATTCTGCACTAATTGCAGGCGACACAGGTCCTTTTTGGGGAGGCCAGCATAAAGGGCATTGCAGTAGTCCAGCCGTGATGTGATGAAGGCGTGAACTAGGGTTGGAAGATCCTCTAGGGGAATCAGATGTTTAATCTTTGCAATGTTCTTCAGATGAAAGTAGGAAGATTTAACTACAGATGAAATTTGGTTTCTGAAACACAAATCCCCATCGATTCGTATTCCAAGGCTGCGCACAAGGTTGGAGTTGTTTATGTCTGAATTCCCAATCCTGATGGGTGTTGCTTTAGGATAGAGCTGTTTTGATGGCGAGCACTGGCTTTGGACAAAGAGGACCTCAGTTTTGTCAGCATTCAGTTTCAACCAGTTATCATTCATCCATGCCTGTAGCTCAGCTAAGCAAGAGTTTATTTTTAGAGTAGGGTCTGTTCCACCAGGTTTGAAGGACAGGTATAGCTGTGTGTCATCGGCGTAGCAGTGGTACGTCAGGCCATGTCGTTGGATAAGTGTACCGAGTGGCAACATGTAGATTGCAAACAGCAGAGGGGATAGGATTGATCCTTGTGGTACTCCGAATTGTAGAGGTGCAGGTTTGGACATTATAGGTCCTAGGGATAATCTCTGTGTTCTGTCAGTCAGGAATGATCTGAACCACTGGAGGACTGATCCACTGATGCCACAGTACTCCTGCAGTCTGTTAAGCAGGATTTCATGGTCAAATGTATCAAAAGCCGCTGAGAGATCCAACAGGGTTAGGATGGAACATTCCCCTCTGTCCCTTGCCATGAGCAGATCGTTGCAGACTTGCATGAGGGCTTAGCTGTGGTGTTTCTTAAAGCCAGATTGTAGAGGGTCCAGGATGTTGTTTACTGACAGCCTGGTTTCAAGTAGCAGATAGACAGCCTTTTCAATAACTTCACCTAAGAAGGGGAGGTTGGAGACAGGTCTGTAGCTGCTCATTGCATCTGGATCCATGGAAGGTTTTTTAAGTAGGGGCTTGATGATTCATTCTTTTAGAGAGGTAGGAAACCTCCCTGCTTGCAGAGAGCAATTTACTATTTTGTGAAATGCTGGACCAAGCAGGTCAGGGCATTTCAGCATATGTTTAGTTGGTCCAGGGTCCAGGTTGCAGGTTGTCTGGCGGAGGCGACGGAGGATGTCTGAGATTTCTTCCTCACTAATACTGTTGAAGTCAGTCCAGGGTGTTAGGTTGTTTTTGCAGCTATTTCCAGGAGTTGCATGAGTCTTGGGTGCTGTGGACTGAATGAGAGACCGAATAGAGGATACTTTGGCCTCAATTCACTAAGCGTATCTCCTGTCTTTAATAACTCTTCTAGAGTTGTTACCATGGCGATAAGGCATGTAGTATTCAGGAAACATTTTACCTCAGGAAAACCTAAAGTTAACTCTTCTGTCTTTAAGTTAACTCTTTAATCCTTAAAATAACTCCAGAGTTAAAGACAAGCTGTTCATTAACTGCGTGTGAAAATAACTACAGAGGAGGTAACTTAACTACAGAGGAGGTAAATTAACTACAGAAGAGGTATCTTAAGGAATGAAAAGAGAAGATAACTCTCTTACTGTGTTGAGGTAAGTTTTCTCTTGCCTTATTATCTCCAGCATGATCTTAGTGAATTGAGGCCTTTGTCAGCAAAGTAGCAAGCAAATTTCTCACATAGCTCCTTTGAGGGAGTTATATTAGGCTTAAGGCAGGATGGGTTACATAGTCTATCAACTGTGCGGAATAGTTGGGCTGGTCTGTTGGCGGCCTTGGTGACACTACATTAAACTAACTCAGTGTCCCCCCACCAATAACACTAACTAAACATTACAACTAAAGGGTGGATGATCTCACCTAATCAGATGTCTAGGCACCTATCCAGAAGCAGCGCAATCCAGGAATCTTCTCCCGTACTTGGGGTGGTAGGGCTGCATCAGCACGATTCGGGCATCTCCCCTCTTGTGCTTGGGGTGGCAGGGCAGCATCAGCATGATCCAGGCATCCTCCCCCTGGTACTTGGGGTGGCAGGGCAGCATCAGTACAATCCAGGCATCTCCCTCCTGGTACTTGGGTTGGCAGAACAGCATAAGCACGATCCAAGGATCTCCCTTCTGATACTTGGAGCAGCAGGGCAGCTTCCACACGATCCAGGCATCTTCCCCCTGGTACTTGTGGTGGCAGGGCAGCATCAGCATGATCCTGACATCTCTCAGTGGGACAGAAGAGGGGCAATCCTAGCGCTAGCTGCAGCCACTGTCAGGGGTCCCCATGCCTCTGTACTTCCTTCATTTACTGCTGCCCCTTCATGACGTGTGACGTAAATACAGAAGCATTGGGTCTCCTGATAGTTGCTGCAGCTAGTGCTGGGGTTGCCCCTCTTTTGGTCCAGCGAGAGATGTCAGGATCACGCTGAGGCTGCCACAAGTACCAGGAGAGATGTCAGGATCTTGCTGAGGCTGCCCACTGCCACAAGTACCGGGAGAGATGTCAGGATTGCGCTGAGGCTGCCCACTGCTGCAATTACCAGGGGAGATATCAGGATCGTGTTGAGGCTGCCCACTGCCACAAGTACCGGGGGAGATGACAGGATCGTGTTTATGCTGCTCACTGCCGCAATTAGTGGGGGAGATGTCAGTAGTGCACTGATGTTGCCTGCTGCCACAGGTACCGGGGGGGGGGGGGAGATGCCAGTTTTGTACTGACACTGCCCGCTGCTGCAAGTACTGGGGAAGTTGTCAGTAGTGCACTGAGGCTGTCTGCTACCGCAAGTACCGGGGGAGATGTCAGGATCACACTAATGCACCACTGCAAGAACCAGAGGGGAGATGCCTGGATCCCGCTGCTGCTGCCCTGCCGCAAGTACCAGTGGGTAGATGCTGGGATAACTCTGCCAATACTTGGCAAGTAGCTGATTAACTATAAGACGCACTAACTTTTTCCCCAAACTTTTGGTGAAGAAAAAGTGCTTTGATAGTCCGGAAAATACGGTATGTCTTTACTGATTCAGCAATGAATTTATCATCACGTATTAAACCTTAGTGATTGTGTTTGTTTAATATGCATTTTCTACGTGTACCCAATGCGACATGTGACATGATGAGATAAACATGTGTATGTACAGTGCAAAACATATTTATAACCAGGCTGTTTTTTTTTCTTTTGCTACCTGAAAGAGTTATTTTTTAGGCATGCAAGTGACAGTGTCTGTCTTGTCTGTACCTAGTAAACCTCACTGATAAGCAAATTACAGCCATAAACGATTCCCTTTATTGCTGTACAGAGCTGCGATGTAAGGCAGCGCTGTACTGGGGACAGCCGTGTGACACGCCTGTCCCCTCTGTGGGCTCGGAGGTGAAGCCTATGACAGCTGATCACGCTGATTGGCTGGCGGGGGGAGTCGAAAAAAAAATAGGTTTATTTAATCAAAAATAAATCACATAAATATTTATAAAAAATAAACATCTGGGGAGCTCTGTTGGTGAGGAGAAAAGGGGGGGGGGGGAATCACTTGTGTGCTGTGTTGTGCAGCCCTGCAGCTAGACCTTAAAGCTGCCGTGGCCAATTAAGAAAAAAATGGCCTGGTCTTTAGGGGGGTTTCACACTGCGTTCCTCAAGTGGTTGAAGGGCAATCACAGCCTCTGAGAAGCACAGGATTAAGTTTCTGTTGTTCTTTAACCACTTTGTCCTCCTTGATGTAGAACTACGTCAAGGAGGCCATGTGCGCGATCGGCTGCAGAACGTTAGCCCAGGAATCAATGAATCGGGCCATGGACATCGGCTCTCGGAAGCTTCACTTTTTCTGCCTCCTATGTCCCTCTAAGCGTACATGTTACGCTTAGAGTGACGTCATGTAAACAAACTCTTGTGGCCAAAAAGTAAAACGTCATCTAAATGTAAAAAAAAAATAAAAATACACATATATTTACCCAAAACAAATACTATATACATCCCACCCTTCCAAAAATACCCATAAAATGTTTTATAATAAAAAAAACACTACAATAAAAACAAAAACACAAATATTTACCTAAGGGTCTAAACTTTTTAAATATCTATGTAAAGATAAAATATTTCAAAAATTTTTTATAAGCTTGTAAATAGTGATGGATGCGAAACGGAAAAAATGCTCTTTTATTTCCAAATAAAATATTGTCGCCATACATTGTGATAGGGACATCATTTAAATGGTGTAATAACCGGGACAAATGGGCAAATACAATACGTGGGTTTTAATTATGGAGGCATATATTATTTTAAAACTATAATGGCCGAAAACTGAGAAATAATGAATGTTTTCAGTTTTTTTTCTTCTTACCGTTAAAATGCATTTACAGTAAGGTAGCTCTTAGCAAAATGTACCACCCAAAGAAAGCCTAATTGGTGGCAGAAAAAACAAGATATAGATCAGTTCATTGTGATAAGTAGTGATAAAGTTATAGGCTAATGAATGGGAGGTGAACATTGCTCGGATGCATAAAGTGAAAACGACCGAGGGCTTAAGTGGTTAAGGACCAGAGTCATCCTTTCCTTGTTGTGCACTGTGATTACTGTGATTGACTCACAGTAATCACGGGGTCAGGAGCCAATAAAATTGGCAACCCCTGTATTATGTTACCCCATTACATGTTCTAATTCCACTTCTCTCTTTAAAGAGGAACTTCAGCCTAAGCAAACCTACTGTAATTAGGTTACAATAGTTATGTTAATTAAAATAGATAGGTAATATAATCTCTTACCCTCCCCGTTTTAAAAGAACAGGCAAATGTTTGTAATTTCATGGGGACAGCCATCTTTTTGGTTGAAAGGAGGTGACGGAGCATGAGACACAGTTCCAACTGTCCTGTGTCCTGATCACTCCTCCCAGCTGCGTGTACTAAGCTTCAAATCTCAAATTCAAAATAAAAAAATGTGCCAAAACAGCAGAATGAGAACAAAATCAGAAATCTCATCCTGCTTTGCACAGCATCAGGGGAAAATGCCTGGGCAGATTTCTGTGATGGGGTGGAGCTTAGCTTCTGTGCAGCTAAAAATAAGGCTTGAGTAAGAAAAACAAAGTTCTGATGCTATGAAACTGTTAAACTTCAAGCCTTTTCAGTGCTGCTGAGTAGATTTTTAGTCTGGAGGTTCATTTAAAGAATATAAGTGAGAAAACAATTTTAGAAAACGAAAAGTTACACAAAATATGCTACATATTTAAAATAATAATGCCTAGGTGAAGTTCCAGTTATTTTTATTGCTCTCGGTTGACAGTACACCCCCCCCCCCCTCTCCTTTTTCACTCCTCATGGTCTAGCTGTCCTCCTTCTCTCTCACCCACACAGGATAACTTCCCACCTGCACATGAACTGGGTTCCATCTTGTTAAAATGACCAGTTTTAATACAAGAAATTGCAAATATTAGGTAAAGTGCAGCATATGAATATGCTAAAAATGTATACAAGTTACAGTGGTGCCCATAATTATTCATACCCCTGGCAAATTTTGACTTTATTTTTATTCAACCAGCAGGTAATTTTTTAAAAGGGAAATTACATAGGTGTCTCCCAAAAGATAATAAGATGATGGACAAGTGGCATTATTGTGTGTGTGTGTGTGGGGGGGGGCTGGAAATTATCAGCTTTTTTTTTTACATTTGAGCAAAAAGTGTCCATTGCAAAATTATTCATACCCTTCACAAACTGTCACAGTCTGTGGGAAAATCCGAAGTTCTATACCATTCCTAATAGTCCAAGCTGTTCTAAAGCGTCCTAATTACTCTGATTAATGGGGAACATCTGTTTTAATCAACAGGTGAAAAACAGCAGCTCTCTGCAGTTGGTTTGGTGACAGTCATGGGTAAGACAAAGGAGTTCCCTGAGGACCTGCGGCTGCACATTGTGGCTGCTCACAAATCAGGAAAGGTATACAAGGCAATGTTTTCAAGTTCCAGTGGCTACAATGCAAAGTATTATTAAAAAATACAAGACGTTTCGCACTGTGAAAAATCTCAGAGAACGTGGCCGGAAGCCAAAAGTGACACCTGTGCTGGCCAGGAGGATAGTGAGAGAGGTGGAAAAGAATCCAAGGATCACCACCAAGGCCATCCTGGTGAATCTGGGCTCTGCTGGTGGCATTGTCTCAAGGTAGACAATCCAACGGACACTGCACACTGCTGGGTTCCATGGATGCAGACCAAGGAGGATGCCAGTTCTCCAGATAAGGCACAAAAAAGATTGCTTGGCCTTTACAAATGCTCATCTGGACAAAGAAGAAGACTTCTGGTCTTCTGTGTTATGGTCAGATGAAACAAAAATTGAATTGTTTAGTCACAATTATGTTTCCTTCATTTGGCATAAAAAAGGAGAAGCCTTCAACCCAAAGAACATCATCCCCACTGTCATACATAGTGGGGGGGCACCTAATGCTTTGGGGATGTTTTTCAGCCAATGGACCAGGGAACCTAATGACAGTAAACGGCACCATAGAAAAGAGCAATACATAAGGATTCTCAACGACATCAGGCAGTCTGCAGAGAAACGTGGTCTCGGACACCAGTGGACATTTCAGAATGACAATTAACGTTTTGGAGTGGCCCAGCCAGAGTCCTGATGTGAATCCAATTGAGAATCCGTGGAGGGAGCTAAAGATCAGGGTGATGGCCAGAAGACCCTTCAACCTGAAAGATTTTGAGCTCATTGCTAAAGATGTATGGGCAAAAATACATGTGGAGACATGTAAAAAGCTGGTCTGCAATAATAGGAAGTGTTAGATTGCTGTAATTGCCAATTAAAGCTTGTCTGTTGATTATTGAGAAGGGTATGAATAATTTTGGGCTGGACACTTTTTGCTCAAATGTAAATAAAAGCTGAGATGTTTTTTTTTTTTTGTGTACACAATAATGCCTCTTATAGATCATTTTATTATCTTTTGGGAGACACCTATGTCATTTCCCATCAAAAAATTACTTGCTGGTTAAATAAAATTAACTTTAAGTCAAAATGTGCCAGGGGTATCAATAATTATGTGCAGCACTGTATATAAGATAATTATTTAAATGTATGTTGTTATTGGCACCAATGAGACACATATTTCAGACTATATAATTGTGTGACTCAGTACCTAAACACCTAAAGAAAATACTTGTATGTTGACGTTTCTTTCCTTAGTTACTTGTTGTAACTGGCCAATTGTGGGTATTGAACATAAAGTATAGCATAACAAATCTAATTTCTAACCACAAATTGCATCAAACAACTTAAGAAAACGTTATTTTCTAAAACTAACCTAAGGGCTCTTTCACATCTAGAACGCGTGCAGGAGCCATTCTCCTGCACACGTTATATGCTCTGCGGCGCGTTGTCAGGATGTAGCAGTACGACGCAGTAGTAATTAATTCACCCGACGGGAAAATGCCAAGCTCCCAGGTGTGTTGAACCGCAATGCACCAAAAAGCAGCGTCGGATATGAAAGGTAAAATGAAAGTCTTGGACTTTCATTTTACCTTGGTTAATGCAAAGTTTCGACTGTTGGTGTGAAAGAGCCCTAAGAGTTGTCCCAACTTTTTGCAGAGTCCAACTAATTTATATTTCTGACTAATGTATCTGAGATTTAATACACACCTCATTCCTAGAGTTATACTTCCCTATTTTAGTTACCAAATTGTCATGACCTATAGTTTTCATCGTGATGCCTGCCATTAGGAGCTTATGGCCCACACTTATCTACATTACTAGGCTTTATAGACATCTATGTAAAAAAGGCACAGGAAAAAAATGGGTGCAAAATGGCAGAAATAGAATATTGGGAATTTTACCAATATTGTACTACTATACTAGAATAATGTAATCTTTTTATTGGGTATTTTTTTCTTTACAGCAGTGTGTACAGAGCTATGAAGCATTATTAAATGATTTGTGTTCACAACACTTGTTACACATTCTGCATTGTTTAATGATCACATTGGAAAAATATCATTTCGTATTGTGGGTGCAGTCCTCTAATGCCTGGCATACACGGGTCGATCCTGTAAGGGTTTGCAAGCATAAGCACAATAAGCATATACACTGTCATCCATTTTGTGTTATAGCCACCATTTTCTTCTTTATCTTAGAGTTACATTACATATGTCTTCAGCTCAGAGCTTAAGACATTCAAGGGAACATTTCTGAACATCTCTTTAGTGACTTCATTTTCTCACTTCTGCTTTCCTCTGTCCCATTCTGAGCTTACAGGAAACTTTCTAACCACACTGGCAGAATGAAACTAGGAATGAAGTGGAGCGTATCACCCTTAAACTGCCGATAGCACCTGCTAGAAATGTCATGTTTTTCCCCGGTATTTTTCCTGTAATGTTTGTAGGTCAGAGGTTCTTCTTTCTGAGCATGCGCAGCCTTTTGAAATTGTGTATAAGAATAAAGTCCGGGCTGACCAAAAATCAGTCTAGTTTTTCAACTGCAAACCTGCCTCTGTGTATTCATTGTAGTTGAACTAGGCTCACCGCTGGCGCCAGCCAGAACTCACAAAGTATTACTTATAGGTCATCCTTGATGGGCAATCGGTTCTGAAAAGTGACCAGTCCTTTCAGTTGGGGGCAATCGTCCAGGGATCCCTCTGAACACTGGACATCTTCAGTATACGTAAGTAATATTTATGTCTCTATTTTTGAGGACGTTTTTATTGCTTACGTAGACTGTTGTAGGTGTCGGGGCGAGTGACCCGTTTTTGATAGACCTTAATTTAGAAAAAAAGGGGGGGAGGATGACAGGTAATAGGTTGATAGGTTGACTTTTGGTAAGTCTAAATTTTCGGACTTTTTAGGTAAAAGTCTGAATGAAGTGGGTGTTAGATTTTTTGGGAAAATCTAATTTGTCTATTTGGGTCTGATCAACTCAGTAGTAATTTCTTCAGGAAAGAAAGAGTTCCTTTTGGTAAGGAATTAAGAATAAGGGTTTAGATAGTCGCCATAGTACATATTGATTATGTGGGTTCAAATACTTTGTGATTTCTAATATATGTTTGTCTGGTCGTCTGCTTATCTTATCTGTTGCATAGAAGTATAAGATAATTTGTTGGTATTTGTGTGGAACTTCAAGTCCAAATCATTATATAGAGTGATTTTGGCTCCACTGTATTTTGCCGTTTGCACGTAGACATCTACATTTGGGTCAGTAATTTTGTGTTTGTCCAAAGAGGCTTTTTCTCTCTTTCATTTTTTTTTCAGGTCACAGGAAAGAGGTAAGTAAATAAGTAAGTAGGAAAGTATAGTAAAAATATATTGTGCCTCTATAACACAAAATCACTGACATTATGGGGACTAAAATAAGTAAACCACAAATAGTCAGAGATCCAGGGCCACCTGAAATAAATGAGTCTTGTAAAGATTATGTGGCAAGGGTTTGTGGAACAATGTATTATTTAATTAATACATGGATAAATAATATGGCAGGATGGACAGAAAATATGAGAAGTGTGAGTCCCTTTCCCAGAGTAGGAGGAAACAGTAGTTTCCTTATGGACATGGTTAAGGGTCTCTGTTTAGGAGATACCGACGCATGGCCATATTTTGGACCAGATCCACATTGGGATATGGTTTATATGAAAAGTGGTGGAGAAAACTGGCTTCTTTGGGCTCCCTTTTGGTATGATAGACGGGATAATAAACTGGGAAATTCAAAAATTTCAGATGACAGTTTAATGAAACATAAACTAGAAGGAGAAGTGTTTAGACCCCTTCCTAGTTTCTCAGGGCGCTTACCAAGTGCCCCGTTACCTCCTCCACCACCTCCACCTCCAACACCTATAATGCCGCCCAAATATACGTATACAACAACTACGTTATATCCGAGTTTAAATCCCTCTGAGACAGATATGGATCTTCTGATCTCAGCTACCCGTACACGGCAACCACCTAACACCACAAATAGTGTTAAATTTCAGTCCAGTCCTCCTGTGTATGATACTCCCATAAGGAATCAGTCACAGGATAAAAAGACAGATGCTGTTAATGAGGGTAAGGATTTAGATTTTAAGGGACTAAGTAAAATCAGAATAGACTATAATGTTTGGAAAAATTTACCTGAGGAACAAAGAGCTGCACTTGCAGAAAGGGGGTGTACACCTAAATCTAAAACAGCAAGTAGACGAATGCCAGATCTTCACAGAAGTCCCTATCCTATTAGGACACATAGTCAACCTGACATACGTACAAATCTTGTTCTTTACACAGACCCTGAAGTAGAATCAGAAGTAGAGGATATAGAAGAGGTAGAAAAACAAATGCCTTTTTTTACTGTGGGAAATTTAGTAGTAAAAAAACCCCTAGAAGTTGAAGATATTAATAAGATTGTCAAACATTGCCCAAAACCCACAGTGACACCTCTCGGTTGTCTTCAATATCTCAAAAGAGCATCAAAAGGAAGATGTTTTACCCAGGAGGATATTAGGTTAATATTGGACGGCATCATTGGAATAGGCACAAATTGGGATTGGAAGAATGTTCAAAGCATTAGTACACTAGTAGAACCAGATACTGGAGCAGACCGGTATCCCCTTTCCAATGATGACGGCCTTAAAGAGATGTGGGCAGAAGTGGAGAAAGAATTACTTAGAGTTTTTACTATCAGGTCTTCTTTGTCCACAGCTATGAACTGTAGACAAAAGTCAGGTGAATCAATAGTTGATTTTTGGAAAAGGTTTTTAGATGTCTGGGAACATGATGCAGGCATGTCAGGAATCAATGAGAGAGACCAAACTCTTCTGATTCAGTCCTACATTTTTAATTTAGATCAAGCTGTTCAACTTACAGTAAAACAGCAGATTTCAGATTGGCCTAGTTTATCTAAAGATGAGTTCCAAAGGAAGTTGATGGAGAAAGACGCCGCTGGATGTTTAGAAATTCCAAAACCAGGACATCCATGTTGAGGGTTCAACATCAGTGTAGCCATATTTCCTTTGGAAAATGTCTAAAAAGGAGGGAATTGTAAGGGTTTGCAAGCATAAGCACAATAAGCATATACACTGTCATCCATTTTGTGTTATAGCCACCATTTTCTTCTTTATCTTAGAGTTACATTACATATGTCTTCAGCTCAGAGCTTAAGACATTCAAGGGAACATTTCTGAACATCTCTTTAGTGACTTCATTTTCTCACTTCTGCTTTCCTCTGTCCCATTCTGAGCTTACAGGAAACTTTCTAACCACACTGGCAGAATGAAACTAGGAATGAAGTGGAGCGTATCACCCTTAAACTGCCGATAGCACCTGCTAGAAATGTCATGTTTTTCCCCGGTATTTTTCCTGTAATGTTTGTAGGTCAGAGGTTCTTCTTTCTGAGCATGCGCAGCCTTTTGAAATTGTGTATAAGAATAAAGTCCGGGCTGACCAAAAATCAGTCTAGTTTTTCAACTGCAAACCTGCCTCTGTGTATTCATTGTAGTTGAACTAGGCTCACCGCTGGCGCCAGCCAGAACTCACAAAGTATTACTTATAGGTCATCCTTGATGGGCAATCGGTTCTGAAAAGTGA
This sequence comes from Hyperolius riggenbachi, assembly GCF_040937935.1. Lineage (NCBI taxonomy): Eukaryota > Metazoa > Chordata > Amphibia > Anura > Hyperoliidae > Hyperolius > Hyperolius riggenbachi. The sequence goes on along the minus strand of NC_090652.1, from coordinate 201,245,090 downwards.
CCAGTCCTTTCAGATCCGGCGGCCGATTAGCCGCCGGATCGACTCCTGCCGCGTCCCCGCGGATCGATTCCCGCTCGTTTCCCGGGGATTGAGCTGGGAATCTATCCGGCTTGTCATCGGACCTGTCGGATATTATCAATCGAGCCATCAGCGGCTCGATTGATAACAGAAAAACGCTCCGTGTATGCCAGGCATAACACTGTTCAAGTCAAATCAGTGCAATTTGCAATCAATCCTTTGGTGTGTATGTAGCTTAATTAAGTCCAGCCTCTTTCCAGGCTTAATATTAATATGATCTATCTTTAAGGAGATTATAGTTAAGGGTATGTTGAGGGGTACATTTGATGAATGCTCTGTCTTATTTATAAGATAGTTTCCAAGTACCACGTACAGTTTCCGAATACTGTAGCAAGGTGACCAACCTTCTAGTACCATCATTCAGTTGATGACCTTTTGTACAGCCTACTTGATTCATTTTCACAAGAGAGTACCATAACAGAAACACTGTACTTTGGAAAAAGATAAACTACATTCAAAAATAAACCCTTTTATATTCCCTGCTTCAAGTATGGACCATCTGGATGTTGATTTGAAAAAAAAGGAGGAGGATGGGCTGCATAGTCTGCACACTAGGGCAGAGAGGAACGATTGATTTTAGAAATTGTCAAATCTCTTAACTTTGACTTTGAAAACATATTTTTAGGCAGAATGAAAAAAAACCTTGACTTACTTTTTTAGCTTTTCATACTTTTGTAGCTAGTTATGATCATTTTTAAGATCAGATCAAATATTACCAGTGTGTTGTGCAGCTGTTTGATTAATTTTCTATCAACTATATGCAACCATTTTGAAAATATTTATTTATTTTAAAAGGATCATTTTTATTTTAAAAGGAGTGATGTCATCAATAGTTTCTGCTGAGTTCCTAAAGTTAGTTTTAAAAATGAACGTGACTACACTGTGGATTGTGGATAATTCAAAAAAATAATTTCTAAAATCAAAAATAAGCACTACATGAGGTTGTAAAGATGACCATATTTTATGTCACAAGGCCAGTGGCTGGATGGTGTACTGGTTAAGGGCTCTGCCTCTGACATGGGAGACCTGGGTTCGAATCTCGGCTCTGCCTGTTCAGTAAGCCAGTAATTCAGTAAGGAGTTCATTGGACAAGACTCCCTAACACTGCTACTGCCTACTGAGTGCGCTCTAGTGGCTGCCTCGCAAGCGCTTTGAGTCCGACAGGAGAAAGGCGCTATACAAATACTGCCATTATTATTGCCATTATTACACATGTAGTCATTATTTGTCATAAGGCTTGCAAACTGACTATACAGAGTTGTTCAATTTTTGAACAGGTTTTCATTCCTACACCTACCACCTACATATTAAGAATTTGCCTAAAAAAAAGCTTTCATTTTCTATGCAAATCATTTGTGATTCTATTCATGTGCTTTCTAATCGGAGAGTAATAGTAGGTTTTTGTATAATAATTAGAGAACAAACCAGAAAAGTTATTTATTAACAACTCCTCCACTTACTTTTATGAATTTTAATGGATCTCAACAATTGCTCACAAGTTTTTTTTTTTTTGGCAACTAAAATATAATTTTAATTATAAATTTATACTTCACTTTCATAAAATTGTGTAGAAATTCAGTATGGATATCAAACAGTGTTATGATAGGAAGTCTCAGCGGTGTACTGATCAGGAATGCCAGTTCATCACCAGCACCCATTAGCAAGATGTTCTGTGTGGATAAGCCTGTATACAAATGGACAGATGGTTGTCCAAAAAAGCTGAGATAAGAAATACAACTTTCCCCTATTCTGTCTGCTCAAACCTTCCATGATATTTACCCAAATGTACATGATCATTCTGTTCTTTCCACTTCAAAATAAAGACGTCTTTGCAGTGACTATTTCTGCAAATGTTTTTCATGGTAATTAGTTAAGCTATGGTGCTGAAGCTGAACCACTAGGATTTTTATACAGGGGGCCTTAACACCCAAGAACAACACAAGTTTATTTAACAGAAGATTGCTTTAAAGGGATACTGTAGGGGGGTCGGGGGAAAATGAGCTGAACTTACCCGGGGCTTCTAATGGTCACCCGCAGACATCCTGTGTTGGCGCAGCCACTCCCCAATGCTCCGGCCCCGCCTCCGGTTCACTTCTGGAATTTCTGACTTTAAAGTCAGAAAACCACTGCGCCTGTGTTGCCGTGTTCTCGCTCCCGCTGATGTCACCAGGAGTGTACTGCGCAGACACAGACCATACTGGGCCTGCGCTGTGCGCTCTTGATGACATCAGCGGGATCGAGGACACGGCAACGCAGGCGCAGTGGTTTTCTGACTTTAAAGTCAGAAATTCCAGAAGTGAACCGGAGGCGGGGCCGGAGCATCGGTGAGCGGCTGCACGGGCACAGGATGTCTGCGGGGGACCATTAGAAGCCCCGGGTAAGTTCAGCTCATTTTCCCCCGACCCCCCTACAGTATCCCTTTAAATACAATATGTTAGAAAACATTTTATAAATAAAACAAAAATTGCAGTTTTGTCCGAATAAAAAAATCAAGGTTAAGAAGCATTTCTGGAGCAGTTATCTACCCCCTCCCCTCAAACTGCTTTGTTGTCACTCTTCATCTTAATAAATAACAAATTTAAACATTACTTTAATGGAATAAAAATAAAAACTTTTCTAGTGAAGTTAGATTACTTCATTTAGATTGAAAATACTGTATATGCCATCTGCTGTTTCACCTGGTAAGCTTTGTGTTTGACACGGGGATGACACACCTCTTCACTGCAAAATTTGGGGGGTTTGATTTACATTTATGGGGAGTGGGACTTATCCTGTACATTTATTGTCACGGATAGAAGCTATATGTACTTATGTTCTTTAAATGTATGCAAAGGGGATTTTGGTTTTGCAGTTTTATGCTTAAAGCAATTCTGAAGTGAAAATAAAGTTTTGAGATAATGAATTGTATGTGTAGTATGGATAATAAATAGAACATTAGTAGCAAATAAAAGTCTCATATTTTTATTTTCAGTTACCGGTATATAGCTTTATTTATAAGCTTACATCAAATTTGTGCAGTTGCAGTTTAGAATGTAAAATCTGTATTTATAGAGGCTCAGTGGTGAATAATACTAAAGCTCTGATACTTACCCGGGGCTTCCTCCCGCCCCATAAACACGCCTTAGTCCCACGCGGTCTGCTTTTCAGACACAGTTAACCACGTCAACAGGCTCAGTGACGTCAGTCTGGGTCTACTGCGCATGCGTGGGAGATCTGCGCATGTGCAGTATACCGTGAATGGCATCGACTGATCCTGGTAATGGAGCTTACCGCGGCTGAACAGCAGTCCATTTGCATAGGTAACTGAAGTTTTTAAACTTTTCCTGTACTGGAAAACAATGAGACTATTTTCTTTGATACTAATGTTCTATTTATTATCTGTACTGTGCATACAATTCATTATTTTATGAGTTTATTATCACTTCATTTTTGCTTTAAAAAAACAAATAAAGCAGGGATTTTTAATGTGAATGTTTTTGTGGATTACTATTATACCTGCTTTAAAGTCCCAATATATCACCACAATTGCCCATTTTCTTTTCTGCCTCAATTGTAACAATCACCTTGTAGTTTTGGCTTTTCCCATCCTTGGAATTCCCACTCTATCTGTTGAATTATAATGAAAAATTAAATGAAATTTCACCTTTGTTGAGAAATAATGTCACCCCTTCAGTTTATCCCTATAAATCACAATTATTAGTGCCACACCATATTTCAAACTTTAAAACTTGACTTGGAATACACATTTACCCAGCATCACCACTATAACTGCAATAAATTTGTCAGGTTGGGATTGGCCATGTCACTTCCAGTACTTCAGTCAGTGCAGTTATGGAAATACCTGTTACCTGTTTTATGCAGCTGATTACTCATGCAAAGAAGCAAGACGTTTTAAATCAGGATGATACCAAAGAAGAGAATGAGTTTTTTGCACTAAGGTGTAGAGTACAAAGAACACACTACAAAGTACTGTAGGTACAGTCTGTGCTTACAGCCAGTGTTAGAAATTGAGAGCTAGTTGCACATTGAATTGCAGTGATCGAGCAATAGCAATACAGCAGCAATCTGTAACAGTGACCCCTCAGTACCACTGGAAAGCAGTATTTTTTAATGTTACTCTGAAGTAACACGCAACATGAGGAAATAAGCATGTATGTTCACTACGAGTATATCTTAGAAGTTTCCAATGTCTGTCATTTTATTGTTACTATAAGGGCCAATTGTCTTGGGCTATAAATCACAAGTTCATAATTAAAATATAAAAATGACAAACATTGTACTGGGTATACCTGCAATACTATTAATAAAAAAAGCTACAATATGTGCAAATCTTAGAGAGAAAAGACACATAGCCCTTCCCGTGTACAAAACACCTAGCTGAATGAAAAAACAGCTGAAAAATCTGGTGTTAACATACAAATAATAATTGCAAAAAACAAATGTAGTTCATCCTGTATTTTCTCGAAACCCTGATAAAGTAAGGATCTGCAATTAGTATTCTGGGATTTAAACAGATATTTGTTGCAATACTAACTGGCTCAGAATGCTTGCAACAGAACCGCTTTGTTCTATGTCCAGCTTGGCTGATGCCAAGGTGGGGTACATCTGAGATGTGAGGACATTGGCTGATACACTCATCAGGATGCAATATCAGGCTTTGTATTATTATTTTATTATTATTATTTAGTATTTATATAGCGCCGACATATTACGCAGCGCTGTACATTATATATATATATCTTGTCACTAACTGTCCCTCAAAGGAGCTCACAATCTAATCCCTACCATTGCCATATGTTTATATTATGTAAGTACTGTAGTCTAGGGCCAATTTTAGGGGGAGCCAATTAACTTATCCGTATGTTTTTGGAATGTGGGAGGAAACCGGAGTGCCCGGAGGAAACCCACGCAGACACGGAGAGAACATACAAACTCTTTGCAGATAGTGCCCTGGCTGGGATTCGAACCAGGGACCCAGCGCTGCAAGGCGAGATAGCTAACCACTACGCCACCGTGCTGCCCTATAATTTGTAATGTGGATATGATTAACTTCTTGCCGACCGCTCCATGCCGTTTGGCATGAATGCGGCGACATCCCCAGGACCACTCCACGCCAATTGGCATGAAGTCCTAGGGAGGGAGATTGCAGGGAATCCCCGCTTGAATGACGGAGTTCCACTCCGTCATCAGCCTCCCAGTGGCGATCGCTGTCCATTTACATAGTACAACGCTGTAATCTATGACAGCTCTGTACAGGGGACAGCTGTGTGACACACAGGAGCGATCCACTGTCGTAGGCTGAAGCCTATGACAGCCGATTGCTGCCATTGGCTAGCGGGAGGGAGGGAAGCATTAGAAAAATAAAAAATAAAATAGGTTTATTTATTTAAAAAAATAGAATATATAAAAAATAGAAATATTTACAAAAAAACAAACATCCTGGGAACGATGAGACCCCACCAACAGAAATCTCTGTTGGTGGGCAGAAAAGGGGGAGGGGGAATCACTTGTGTGCTAGGTTGTATGACCCTGCAGCGAGGCCTTCAAGCTGCAATGGCCTAATTATTAAAAAAGGGCCTGGTCACTAGGGGGTTTAACACCACAGTCCTCAAGTGGTTAATAGTAAACTGAAGGGGTGACATTATTTTTCAACAAAGGTGAAATTGCATTTAATTTTTCATTATAATTCAACAGATAGAGTGGGAATTCCAAGGATGGGAAAAGGCAAAACTACAAGGTGATTGTTACAATTGAGGCAGAAAAGAAAATGGGCAATTGTGGTGATATATTGGGACTTTAAAGGAGGTATAATAGTAATCCACAAAAACATTCACATTAAGTATTTCCCATATCAACTAGTGTAAGGACTTCAACAGTTATATATAGTTACATATTTCCAGGTGTAATAATGCCTCCGGTTATAAAGGGCTCCAGATATAAATTATACTGTATAAGTTATCATTTAGTAAAATGGGTGCCAGGATATGCTATAAAATATATTTTATAATACTGATATTCTACTATTCTCTATTGTAACCTTTATTTTTACATTTAGTAAAATGGACACTGGTAAAAGTGATAAAATACAGTTTAAATTACCAATATTGTACTATTTAATTTATGTAGTAAAATACCTTTAATACTTACCGACATTTCGCTATAATGTAACTTCTTCCTACTCTCTCACAAAATGTTCTTATGTCAAATGACCCTCTTCCTATTGAAAAAAACAAAAGTTGGATTCAAAATGGCCGCCATGGTCACCACCCATCTTGAAAAGTTTCCACCCTCACATATACTAATGTGCCACAAACAGGAAGTTACTATCACCAACCATTCCTATTTTATTAAGGTGTATTCATATAAATGGCCCACCCTGTAGGTATTTTGAATTTATGTGGCGCCTTTTTATGCGCCTTTTTTATACACTTGGTGCCAGTAGCGAAAAGATTTGCATTGATGTAAATGGGGTGCCCTTTTTAATGGTTCTACCATTTCCAGAGTTGTACAGTAGTGCAAATATTCTGACTTTCTTTTAAATGGTTTAAGAAACTGAACATGTTAAAATAAATCAATTCTTTTGTTGCAGATTACACTGGAAAAGATCTCGGTCCACGATTGGGTTTGAAAATGTCCAGCTCACTGGAAAGTCTACAGACAGCAGTGGCAGAGGTCAAAAAGAATGAGCTTCCTTTCTACAGGCCCAGACCACATATGGTCCGTGGCAGAGGATGTAATGAGAGCTTTCGTACTGCAATTGATAAGTCGTATGATAAACCAGAGACAGAAGAAGGTACATTGTTTTGGGGATGTGGTAGTAAATTAGAGTGAACTAGAGAAACCAACACAAATACAGGAAGAACATAAAAGCTCCAAGCACAGTGTATTTGCATTCTGTAAAAAAAAAATAGTAGGCAACAATTTTGTTGCATCACACGTGCAAATCCTCATAGCCTTGCATGGCATGACTAGAGGGATTCGGATGCGTTTTTGCATCAACACAAGTGCTGGCGTGCCTCTTGCAAGTGGAAATGTAGTCTTCGATAGATTGTGGAAAGTAAAGGTTGTGAGAATGGTTCCAATAGCTTAAGGGAACAACATCAGAGCTTCTCTAACTAGAAGAGTGCACTTAGCAATCATTTTGTAGAGATGCGGGCTCATTGCCTTTTATTCAGACTGATGTTATAAGGTGAATGTATACATATGTACAAAGCTGTTGTAAAATATTGATCAACAAGAATATGTCATGTAAAAGCTACCTCAAAAACATTTTGGGGTTTATGGTAAAATTATAGCCATAATATGAAGGCGTATACAGTATATTGAGCAGCATATCAGCTCTTACCTGTGCAGCAAAATACAGATAACACTCTATAATGTGATTCAAATTGTGTCTGTGCTATATTAATTGCTCTAGATATGTTTGTAGATTGATAGTTCATGCAATCTATTCAACAGTCTATTTATTAGTGAACATGAGAAAGAGTGAGTTAGTTCTTCTTGACCTTTTTTATCGTATAATTATGAATACAGTAATGAGAGCTGTTTGTTCTATATATAACACAGGTTTTAGTATATTTAGTAATCAGCCCTGGAGACCCAGTACTACTCATTAAAATGTCAGGAAATGCTTGGTACACTAACTGAATGCTAAGTATGATACTAATTTAATTCCTTTTTATTCTTCTTTAAGATGGCCTTTCTGATGTGAGTTCCCACTCTGGCCGAGCAAGTCCAAACAGTGAATTAGTACCACAAGAAAATGTAGAATTAGTGGATATTGACAAAACCAAGAAAGACAAGAAGAAAAAAGATAAGAAAAAAGAAAAGGAGAAAACAAAAACAAAGGAAAAGAAACGTAAGGAGGAAATTGATGATCAAGAAAAGAAGGCCAAGAAAAAAGGATTTGGGGCAATGCTCAGGTATGGCCACACTTACCCATGCTTTACATGCTGGTTAAAGTACATTCCCTTGTCTTGTTAGTGTTTTAACTGTAAATTTTTATTTATAAAAGCATCTCCTGGCAAGGACTTGTACAAAAATGTCATCCAGTCTATCTCCTCGCAGCACACTATTTTGTTAGTTGGACTGAGCCAATGGCTTTAGAAATAAAGGAAAGCATGAGAATCTCCCAACAGTAAATGTGCTATTTCAAAAGCTGTTGCTAAAAGGTACAGAGCTGCCGATTATAACTACTACTGTAAGTGACAGCAACAGAAGAAGTACAAAAATTAAAGCTCATTTACTCTGCAACAAATATATGTATGTATGTATTTTAAATGTTACCTTTTTTTTACCATCAAGTGCCTTTTAATTAAAGTGTGATAATGGATCTAGAACATCAACTCAAACTAGCAGCTGGTGTTAAATAATGTCCTTCTTCTACACCTAAAGAGGAATTGTACTGAAAGTAGTAGGGGAAAAAAATAATTCATTGCAAAGTGTGGAGTTAAAAATTAGAAGATAGATCAAGAAATGATCAATACTCACCATGTAATTTGTTCATGTTGTTTGATCCACAATGAGCCTGTGGATAATCCTCTTTACTACACCGCAAACTGCAACAATATCAATAGCCACACCCACTAACAATGTGATAGGCTTAACTTTTTTTTGTATAAAAATATATATGCACAGAGGGAGATAATGCTTGCTTGGCAGTTAGGAAGATTGATTATTTCCCACAATGCAACAAGGTTCAGTCAGGAAACTGTCATGGCCTTTGATTTATCATGGGAAAGGCAGTATCAGCTACTGACAGGGATGAAATTCAATGCTTGTTTAAAGTTTTTCTTTAAGAATACCACATTCTAGTTATCAGTACCAATTTTTAGTCAATTAATATTTCAGAAGCAATATAATGTAGCCAAGAGAAGTATGGAGAAGTATGTTTAGAAACAACGTTCACATGGGATCGAATGGGTTCTAACTGTGTGAGATAAAAATCTCTTCTGTTGTGTAAAAATATGCGGAAATAAACCTACTGAAATCGTCTTTAATAAAAAGTACAAACTTTATTAAAAATATAAAAATTAGCCACATCATATACTGTAGCAGCCCAAAAACATTACACTCACTCTGTCAACACACCATAAAAACAAATATCTTGATTTAGACATATAAGAAAAGAGGAATTATTTGTAACTCATGAAAAAGTATACGCTTGATTTGAATCAATGTAAACTGAATACAAATTATGTAAGACAGAGTCATTAAGTGCTAAAAATTGGAGAAACAATGCTCAGCTGATCCTCTCAAGAGGTTGGCAACAAAATAGTGCCAAAGATAGTAACTGAGAAGTTCAAAAATCACAAGGAGACAACATGCATACAATTTGCAATAAGGTTTTTAAGTTTTATAATTGATCCAGGGGAGCCTACCAATATGAGAGATTGCCACAAAGTATGTTTCAGGAACCAAACTGTTCACTTTGCAACTGCATACAGTTTGCAATAGCCAAGTCAGTAAATGGCATAAGAACTGTAATCCTCAAACAAGTGCTATGGTAAGATTTCAGGTGTCAAGCACTTTGGTCTAAGTACATTATACTGTAGGGTGCTCCAAAATTCATGCAAAAAAGAGACACAGAGGCACCAGACACACCCAGTTCCAAAGTACTAGCAGCTCATGTAGATTCCAGGTACAAATGTCTTAAGAAGTTTTCAATAGGCATCACTAGAGCAGTTCCAGTAAGTATTAAGCAGGAAAAGATCTTACCACTGTCACATGGCTGACCATACCTATATACTTACTTTTATTCACTATTCAGGGGAATTAAATTGAGTGCACTAAAGAGTCCAGGCAATGATCATCCTGAAATTTGCCAGGCAGGGACTTGAAGGTTCCTTATGGAAATATTTACATATTAGAAGAGAAATATACTCTTTGCCGGTGATCATGTCCATTAAATGGCTTGTCGAAAAGTAAGAGGTAAACTGGCAGATTTTTTTTTTTTTATAGGTACTCAACACGGGAACATAATGTACATTTTAGAATTCAACAAAATGGCCTTTTGCAGAGAAAAAGAAATAGGTTAGAAACTTACAGTTGTTCTACAGCAATGGAGGTTGATAAAGCCTTAAAACTTGTTGCTACCAACTTCTTCAGGCATCCTGACTTTTCCTAATTATGTACAACCACTTTTTGAATGCATAAAAGTACCCTTGTGAGCATTATTTAAGAAATATCATACTTGGAGCCTGATGCACTACACTGTGGTAAAGTAGCCATGTGCAGGGAAAACGCATCAATTTAATCATTACTAGTGCTGGGGGAGCACTGCACATTATTGCAAGCACGCGTTACCATAGCAATGAGACCTTAACCCAGAAAGGCCCATGGTGCTAAAGAATTAACATGCAGTGCTCCCCAGGAAAATGATGTGGGCTCGCAGTGCACCAAATCACTGTTTCCTCGCTCCTCCAGGAGCTCCGCCACTTCCTTTGCTGCTACAGCCACAAAGCCCTCCCTAGCACAGTCATTCCCCACCACTTGTGCTGACCCGCTGGAACCACTGCCAATGCTCTTCTCTGCTGTCTTTTCTCCTACTGAAAACTGGAGCTTTCGCAAAAGCACTAGGTGGACAAATGAGAATCCTCCTCATAAACCCTGATTAATTCACCCAAGTGAGTTATTTTTTGACTGGCTTGTTGCTAACTGCAGTTGAATAAGGCCCATCGCCTAATTTTAGAACTTTCCAGCAATGAGTTAAGGAATTTCATTGGGCCCACAATATCAGCGAGTACAGCCTCCTACACCATCAAAAAGCACTCAAACTGGGGAAAACTCTAATAGGAAAGGGTCTTGCAGACCCAAAATTACAGCATCATGAGAAGACAAGTTTCAAAGAGTCAACAGCTTGTGTGATATGCATCTCACCAGACGACAGCATCATTGAGCACAGCCAAATAACTGCCGTAATAAACATGGTTCAGTTTCAACTGTAAAGAAAAGACCTCCAGAAGCTGGTTTGACAGGTCGAGCTGCTGCAAGAAAGACATAAGAGTAAAAAAAAAAGGCTTGCCTGGGCCATGAAATTTTAGTAATGGTCTAGTAAAGGCTAAAAAAGCGTTATGGACGAATGAATCAACATTTTATATCTTTGATTCATCACGCAGGAATTTTTATATGCAGTTCAAGTAGTGAAAAAATCGTTCCTCAAACTTGGAGTAGCAGGTGTGATGGTTTTGGATGGTTTTGCTGGATCACAGTGACTTGTACAGAGAGAGGCACTCTGAACAAAAGCCGCTACCACAGTATTCTGCAGTGCCATACAGTACCCTCTTGTATAAACTCCAAGAGAAGACCACTTGTCTACTAGTACTCTTTTGTATGTGCCTAGAGGCATTCTTCATATAGCAAGTCTACACTTGTCTGGGGTTTGTCTAAGCTATGTCTGAACTGCCTTAGAAAAAAAAACCAAGATGATCTGGCCAGAAAAGTGAAAGCTTAGCAACCAACACGTTTATGGCAAGTCCAGTAAGAGATTATAGGAAGTACAGTAAGACATTGAACTGCAAGTAACTTGGTTTGCAAGGGCTTTTCAAGACATGCAAAAATGTTTATGAAATGTTGACTTTGTTATAAACTGTTCTATATCACCTTGCTTCGACACCACCGTCTCACAGATTGTGAGATCACTTGACTCTCCACACAGCAAGCAGGAGATAGACTTTCTCAGGCTTCTTCAATGTTTACGTTATTTATTCAGGAAACAGGCATACAGATATATACATTCATCATATCCTAGCCATGCCAATCTTCATGTTGCGTTACAAGCTCTTGATTAGACTCCCTGCTGAAGTCAATCAGGTACCTTCTTCCTAACTACGTTACACTAAACTACCTATGTACAGCATACATTATATTAGATTACAGAAAGGAAGAACATGGTTAGAGGTCCCAGTCAGCCTTGCGAGCTAGTGCGAAAGTAAGGAGCAGAGTGCCCTCTCCATCGCTCACTCCGGGTTTAATACCGACTAGGAAAGAGTTAAATATGACATCATCTTCGCCACCCCCTAGATCAGACTATTGGTGGACCCACTCGTGGTGTCATCATACACACCTACTTGATTAATAATCAATGAGGCATTTGACCTATATGCAGGAATGTGGATGTTTACAAAACACGGCTGATGTTTATTGTTCCATGCCCAGGTCAGGGAGACCTGCGGCCTTGTTCAGAGAACAGCTTCTTGGTATGTTCTAGTTCTGCTGACAGAACTGCAGATTTTCTCTGTAAGAGAAAATCCCCTTAAAGGGGCCGATCTGCACTCCAAGCCTTTTTGACTAACTCAGTCCCAATAACTGAGGCCTACTTAAATTATAACAATCCCCCCTAAAAAGGCTTGATCTGCAGATCCCAACTTCTGAACCTAACCGTACCTGGCTACTTTTCTTTATGTTTCACTTTTCGATGTTCGTGCTCACACACCTTCTCTGCTCTCGGTGGTTACCCCTTGAAGAGAGAGAGCACGACCTCTTGGTCTTCCTGTAACCAGGCTCTCTGGGGAGGCCCTACTTCTAAATCCCTCTATACCACATGCTCAGCATTTTCGTCACTTGCGTATCACTCACAAACTTGCATGACCACAGAAAAGTGAAACTTGTGTGTTTGTTACTCAATGGAGCAGTGCCAGGTGCCTTCTAAAAGAACGCCTTTATACAATCAACTCCATCACCGGTACTACTAAACCTATACCCATAACCCTGTATATCCCTTAATTTAAACTATTGGTTCATGAGATTGTTTATGAGGCACCAATCTCTGGACCAGGTTAATTTGTTTTACGTAATTTTAACATGCAACCTCACCTGGATAATGATGCCTAAAGTTGTCATCCCCATCCAGACGACCAGTGGGTGTAGAAAGAACTTTGGAACTGCAGAGGCCCAGTCCGAGTGTCCCTGGAACATCACCGGAAACCTTTTCCACCAGGTCAGACTGGAACTCACCTGCTCATTTTTGTGTTCTACCTCGTTAAGATCACCTGTATCATGGTGAAATCTTACCTCTAACTTAGTGTACTGTTTGTTTAACCTTTGTAACAAAATGTGGTCGTCTTGGATCAAAACCTGTTCCCCTTCGTCCCATGTCATGTTCTCTTTCAGGATGGGAACTACCCGTGAAACTTTGCACTTTAGAGTTCTCTTAACACTTTGAGAAATAACGTCATCCAACCTGGATGACTGGATCCATATGGGATCTCCGCTCACCCAATATGTTCCCCTTGGAGACTCCCCCTTATCGGAACAATTATGAGAATATACCTTGAATGTATCCTTAGACACTATGTTAAAAAAACAAACCTTTCCTTCAGCCACCGGAACTATCGGTTGGGCTTCAGGGTGGATCTTTTGAATGGTAGCCTCGCATTCTGCGTTATTGAGCCCGCAGGCTTCTTCACTAAATTTGACTTGCCCCGGCCAACGCAGGTACTTCTGCAAGAATTGCCCGCATGAGGACAACTCTACTTGTTTCACCTCCCCGTCTAGCACCAAAAAAGGTTGACCTCTCAGGTCCTGGTGTAAGACACGGGTTGAGGTGGGAACTAAGGAAGTGGCGGTGCCTAAAGGAATGTTGCACCGTTTCCCTTTGTTCACCCAAACATCTCGAAGCTGCCATGTAAAAGATCCTTCTCCAGGAAAATCGATATACCTCCCCTTGTCCAATCTTAGTTGGACAGGATCTTCCTGACAAAATATGCCCCCAACTGTCCTGATTGGACCTCTTCCCCCCTTACGTCCTGAGGCACAATATGTACCTGAGGTCGGGAAGACTGTACTCTCTGCAATCTTTCAATTAAGAGTACCTCTTCACTTATCCAACTAGCATGAGGATAAGTGGCTGCATATGGACTGTGTAATATCGCCCCTGTGGTGACCTGTGTGGTGTGAATGGGGTTCCCTGTGTTGGCTTTCCCTCCCCCGGGACCGCTCTCCCCACCCTCTTTGTCACCTGGAAAGTAAAGGTGGAAGGAGAGGGAATGTCTTTCTGCATTTCAGTACTAGCTAAATAAAAGCATGCTTAAATAATGGTAGTCTGGCTTTCTATAAAGGACTCTGCGTTTGGCAGAACTATTTGAGTAAATATATCTTGCAGCTGTTACATTCTAGTGTTTCTTTTTATATACACTATTAGAGTTGGGCCGAACCTCCGATTTTAGGTTCACGAACCGGGTTTGCGAACTTCCGCGGAACTTTCGGTTCGCGGAAAAGTTCGCAAACCGCAATAGACTTCAATGGGGAGGCGAACTTTGGGAAAAAAAAATTCTGCTGGTCACAAAAGTGATGGAAAAGATGTTTCAAGGGGTCTAACACCTGGAGGGGGGCATGGCGGAGTGGGATACACGCCAAAAGTCCCCGGGAAAAATCTGGATTTGACGCAAAGCAGCGTTTTAAGGGCAGAAATCACATTGAATGCTAAATGACAGGCCTAAAGTGCTTTAAAACATCTTGCATGTGTATACATCAATCAGGTAGTGTAATTAAGGTACTGCTTCACACTGACACACCAAACTCACCGTGTAACGCACCGCAAACAGCTGTTTGTGTAGTGATGGCCGTGCTGGACTGGTGCGCACCATGGCGAGAGTGCAGGTTTTATAGGCTTTACAGCCCATATGGTCGCCTGGCTGATGTAGCTGAATGACAGAACAGTGACTGTCCAGCTGATCAAATTTGGTCTGACCACAATGAAGCAACGACCTTATTATCTTTTGTGTGCCCCCCGAGACACTCATCTAGGCGCCGGTCATTGCTTCATTGTGATACGCAAGCCCCTTCACCATGGCAAGGTAATGATCACGAAGGGGAATGGGCGCATGTACATGCCTTTTCTTTTGTTGTTGCAGCTGCCCGCAGTGCAGCCAGAAAAATTAGGCAGTCATGTACACGCACCAGAAAAATTATTACAGCGGCCGCTGGTAGCAGCGGCCTAAAAAATTCAGCAATCCGCCTGGAGTCCCGGACCCTGTTGGTGGTGGCGGAGAAGGTAGTCAAGCGGCCTGCAGGCAGACATGCTGTGTGGAGGGACTGGGAGCGACTTAGTCTTCTTGGGGCAGGCCAGGCAGCCAGTCACACGGCGTGCAGGCAGAGATGCTGTGTGTGCGGGGACTGACTTAGTCTTGGGGCGGGCAGCAGCCCTCCGGGATCCATGCCTCATTCATTTTGATAAAGGTGAGGTACTTAACACTTTTGTGACTTAGGCGACTTCTCTTCTCAGTGACAATGCCTCCAGCTGCGCTGAAGGTCCTTTCTGACAGGACGCTTGCGGCAGGGCAGGAGAGAAGTTGGATGGCAAATTGGGACAGCTCTGGCCACAGGTCAAGCCTGCGCACCCAGTAGTTCAAGGGTTCCTCATCGCTGTTCACAGCAGTGTCTACATCCACACTTAAGGCCAGGTAGTCGGCTACCTGCCGTTCCAGGCGTTGGTGGAGGGTGGATCCGGAAGGGCTACGTCGAGGCGTTGGACTAAAGAACGTCCGCATGTCCGACATCACCATGAGATCGCTGGAGCGTCCTGTCTTTGACTGCGTGGACACGGGAGGAGGATTAGTGGCAGTGGTACCTTGCTGGCGTTGTGCTGTCACATCACCCTTAAAGGCATTGTAAAGCATAGTTGACAGCTGGTTCTGCATGTGCTGCATCCTTTCCACCTTCAGGTGAGTTGGTAACAGGTCCGCCACTTTGTGCCTGTACCGAGGGTCTAGTAGTGTGGCCACCCAGTACAGCTCATTCCCCTTGAGGTTTTTTATATGGGGGTCTCTCAACAGGCAGGACAGCATAAAAGACGACATCTGCACAAAGTCGGATCCAGTACCCTCCATCTCCTCTTGCTCTTTTTCAGTGACGTCACGTAAGTCAACCTCCTCCCCCCAGCCGCGAACAATACCACGGGAAGGTTGAGCAGCACAAGCCCCCTGCGACGCCTGCTGCGGTTGTTCTCCTGCCGCCATCCCCTCCTCCTCCTCCTCCCCCAAAGAAACACCTTGCTCATCATCCTCTGAGTCTGACTCGTCTTCTGCACATGACTTCTCTTCTTCCTCCTCCTCCCCCCCTCTGTGCTGCCGCAGGTGTTGAGGAAACAGCTGGGTCTGATGAAAATTGGTCCCATGCCTGTTCCTGCCGTAACGGTTCCTGGTCACGCTCATTCGCAGCTTCATCCGCCACTCTACGCACAGCACGCTCCAAGAAGTAAGCGTAGGGAATTAAGTCGCTGATGGTGCCCTCACTGCGGCTCACCAGGTTGGTCACCTCCTCAAACGACCGCATGAGCCTGCATGCATTTTTCATCAGTGTCCAGTTGTCGGGCCAGAACATCCCCATCTTCCCAGACTGTTGCATTCTACTGTAGTTGTAGAGGTACTGGGTGACGGCTTTCTTCTGTTCTAGCAGGCGGAACATGAGCAGGGTCGAATTCCAGCGAGTCGGGCTATCGCAAATCAGGCGTCTCACCGGCATGTTGTTTTTCCACTGAATTTCCGCAAAGCGTGCCATGGCTGTGTAAGACCGCCTCAAATGCCCACAGAACTTCCTGGCCTGCTTCAGGACATCCGCTAAGCCAGGGTACATTGCCACAAATCTTTGAACAACTAGATTCTCTTCGCAAGAGATGACACCACTTGCCTCTCAACTTCACGGTGCAGTTGGGGTATGGCCTTTCTCGAAAAATAAGTGCGGCCTGGCATCTTCCACTGCGGTGTTCCGATGGCCACAAATTTACGGAAGGCCTCAGAGTCCACCAGCCGGTATGGTAACAGCTGGCGAGCTAACAGTTCCGCCACGCCAGCTGTCAGACGCCGGGCAAGGGGGTGACTGGCCGAAATGGGCTTCTTCCGCTCAAACATTTCCTTCACGGACACCTGACTGCTGCTGTGGGCAGAGGAGCAGGAAGCGCTCAAGGGCAGAGGCGAAGTGGAGGAGGGTGCCTGTGAAGGTGGAAGGGAGAAAGCGGCAGAAGCAGATGATGCACCTGAAGGAGGAAGAGGAGAAGGAGGGTGACTTTTCTTTTGTGTGCTGCTGCTGCTTTTGCTCAGGTGGCCATCCCATTGCTGTTTGTGCCTTTTCTCCAGGTGCCTTCGTAAGGCACTTGTCCCTACGTGAGTGTTGGCCTTTCCACGGCTCAATTTTTGTTGGCAGAGCGAACAGATGGCTTTGGTCCGATCTGAGGCACACACATTAAAACATTTCCACACTGCTGAGCCACCCTGGGATGTGGGCACTATGGGGACCTCAGCAGCTGATGCTGAAGGGCAAGTTGGCTGGCTGTACATAGGTGGCGATACATGGTGCCGGACACTGCCACCAGCTGTTTCTGACGAAGAGCTGCCCCAGCTTCTTTCAGCAACTTCTCTCCTCCTACTACTCTCTGACTCCCCCTCTGAACTGTCCCCCTCTTCATCTCCTCTATTGGGAACATATAGAGGATCCCTATCATCGTCATCATCGTCATCATCGTAATCATCCTGCCCAGCTTCGCTTGCCTCAGAAAAATCTGCTAGTAGTAGCGCTGGTGGCTGAGCAAGATGAGGTGTTCTGTGTCGCTAAATACTCAACCACGTCTTGACAATCTTGGGAGGTGATGGGACGTGCCTTCTTCCGAGCACTGTACTGTGGGCCAGGTCCACATGAAATTACATTTACACGACCTCGCGCAGACCTGCCGGGTGGCCTTCCTCTGGCTCTGGCACTACCTCTTCCTCTACCTGTTTTGTCCATATCGGGTATGCACGGAGTGGTATATCACACTGCGTGCACTCACGTAGGTAGGTGGGTTCACTTAACTGCACAGGTATGTGCACTGATGCGGTGGGTTCACTGAACAGAACAGGTATACAGTGGCGGGTTCACTGAACAGTACAGGTATACAGTGGTGGGTTCACTGAACAGAACAGGTATACAGTGGCGGGTTCACTGAACACAACAGGTATGCAGTGGCGGGTTCACTGAACAGAACAGGTATACAGTGGCGGGTTCACTGAACACAACAGGTATGCAGTGGCGGGTTCACTGAACAGGTATACAGTGGCAGGTTCACTGAACAGAACAGGTATACAGTGGCGGGTCCACTGAACAGAACAGGTATGCAGTGGCGGGTTCACAGAACAGGTATGCAGTGGCAGGTTCACTGAACACAACAGGTATGCAGTGGCGGGTTCACTGAACAGGTATACAGTGGCGGGTCCACTGAACAGAACAGGTATGCAGTGGCAGGTTCACTGAACACAACAGGTATGCAGTGGCGGGTTCACTGAACAGGTATACAGTAGCGGGTCCACTGAACAGAACAGGTATGCAGTGGCGGGTTCACTGAACACAACAGGTATGCAGTGGTGGGTTCACTGAACAGGTATGCAGTGGTGGGTTCACAGAACAGGTATGCAGTGGTGGGTTCACAGAACAGGTATGCAGTGGTGGGTTCACTGAACAGGTATGCAGTGGTGGGTTCACTGAACAGGTATGCAGTGGTGGGTTCACTGAACAGGTATGCAGTGGTGGGTTCACAGTACAGGTATGCAGTGGTGGGTTCACAGAACAGGTATGCAGTGGCGGGTTCACTGAACACAACAGGTATGCAGTGGTGGGTTCACTGAACAGGTATGCAGTGGTGGGTTCACAGAACAGGTATGCAGTGGTGGGTTCACAGAACAGGTATGCAGTGGCAGGTTCACTGAACAGGTATGCAGTGGTGGGTTCACTGAACAGGTATGCAGTGGTGGGTTCAATGAACAGGTATGCAGTGGTGGGTTCACAGTACAGGTATGCAGTGGTGGGTTCACAGAGCAGGTATGCAGCCAGGAACAAGCTAAGCCTAACTAATCTTTCCCTATGAGAGACAGTCTGCAGCAGCTCGCCCTACTCTCACTAATGCAGGCACACGAGTGACCATAATGGCCGCCGCTGCCTGCCTTATATAAGGGGGGTGGGGCTCCAGGGGCTAGTGTAGCCTAATTGGCTACACTGGGCCTGCTGACTGTGATGTAGAGGGTCAAAGTTGACCCTCCATGGTGCATTATGGGGCGAACCGAACTTCCGCAAACGTTCGCCTGCGGGACACGAACGCGAACCACGGAAGTTCGCATGGAACCGTTCGCAGGCGATCCGTTCGGCCCAACTCTATACACTATCATACTAAGAAAGTCAAAGCACCAGCTCCACTGTATTGCTGATTTGTGAGGATGAGTGTAACGATTGGTGTCAGCAACACAGATTTTTCTGATTATTGATCTGCAGTATCACCAATAATACAGATACTATACCTGATTATGTGGTGATCTGCAGAATCACCAATAATGCTAGTATAGCTAGACACGGGACAACCAATGTGGGATTGTGTTTTGGTGCAACAGTAATGAGAAGAGGAGATCTCTCGAGGAGCGGGAGATTCAGACAATACTGCAGCCAAGGATCCCCTTAGGAGCAGGGGATTCAGGCTGTGCTTATGCCAGTGGACACCTGAGGAGCAGGGACCACTGACTGTGCTGCAAGGATGATCACCTGAGGAGCAGGTGATTAAGACTACACTGCAGCTAGCGGACACTTGAGGAGCAAGTGTTACAGACAGTTCTGCAAGGGCTGATCACCTACGGAGTAGGTGACAGCTCTTAGAGATTCCTCACTAATGGCTAGGCCCACTAGTGAGGACAGGAAGGTCAGACAAGCAGGGTAGGCAACGTACGGACAGATAAAGTACAAAGACGGAAGGCTGATTCGATGTTAAGGTTCAGGCAGAGTCGGCAACAATAATCAGATGGGCAGAGGTACCGAATCAGCAAACAGGAGAGTAGTCAAGGAAGCAGCAGGTCATAACAGATAAACAATAGCAATGTAGCATTATCCTAGTCTAGTTGTGAAGTCCTTGGTTTCAACACCTGGGATCTAGACTAAGGTATAGTACACAGATAACACAATGCAATTAGTACTTTTAGCTATCAACGGAAACTGGCTAAGTGTGGATGCCCAGCTCCAGCTGGTTCTAGCACACTGTACGATCTGACCAGGTTCTGAGCGCGAACACGTTAGCATTTGCAACAGCAGACAACCAGCAACTGACAGGCAGGTCCTATATATACTCAGAGCGCTCCACAGCGCTGCCCCAGTCACTCAGCCAATCCGGAGCACTACTGGAGTCAGCTGAGCGGCTGATCAGCTGACTCCTCTTTTACTTGCATAAAGGGCCTGTCACCTGGCGCGCATAGCTCTCAATTTATGGGCACTAGAAGGACCAGGCAAAGCAGCAGCATGTAGCTGCGCGGCAGAGGCCGCCGGCTGATACGCGGAGATAGCCGCCATGCTGCTTGGCCATGCGGCGGTATCTCCGCTATCCTTTACAATGAGTAACTCAGAAACAGCTAAAGCCTAAAATGCATGGCAGCCAGGCAACTGGCATCGAGACAGGTAATTATGGTGCACACTCACACCTATGGCACCCCATATAGAATATATACCCCCATATAGCCCCAGCTGTGTAGTGACAGGATTAATCGATGGACCAGCTTAGCTGTTCCAATTAGCGGGATGTTGGTGTGGGGGGGGGGGGGGGGGGGGAGTAACTGTTAAGTGTAGGTGTGGGAGGGTCAATGTAAGAGTTGGGTTATGATACACGATAGTGGAATATTGGTAACATTACCTATATTCTACTACATCCAGGGCATAAAATGCATTTTTGGCTTTACCATGCATCAGAGTTTACCAGTGCTATTTTTACATGTACAGTGTGATTCAAAAGTTTGAGCAACCTTGTTAATTGTCTTGATTTTCCTACAGTGGTGTGAAAAACTATTTGCCCCCTTCCTGATTTCTTATTCTTTTGCATGTTTGTCACACTTAAATGTTTCTGCTCATCAAAAACCATTAACTATTAGTCAAAGATAACATAATTGAACACAAAATGATGGTTTTTATTATTTAGTGAGAAAAAAAACTCCAAATCTACATGGCCCTGTGTGAAAAAGTGATTGCCCCCCTTGTTAAAAAATAACTTAACTGTGGTTTATCACACCTGAGTTCAATTTCTGTAGTCACCCCCAGGCCTGATTACTGCCACACCTGTTTCAATCAAGAAATCACTTAAATAGGAGCTATCTGACACAGAGAAGTAGACCAAAAGCACCTCAAAAGCTAGACATCATGCCAAGATCCAAAGAAATTCAGGAACAAATGAGAACAAAAGTACTGTAATTGAGATCTATCAGTCTGGTAGAGCAGTGTTTCCCAACCGCTGTTCCGCGGCACACTAGTGTGCCGCGGGATGTTGCCTGGTGTGCCGTGCGGGGATCCCCAACTTGTGGTCCGCGGGACGCAGGACTGTCCTTTTCCTCCCCCCTCCCGCCCGTCCCCGCCGCTTTTATTACCTTAGCAGCGGCCGCTCTCCCCTCTCCAGCGCATGTATTTATTCAAGCAGCGTATCTCCCGGCTGCTCTATGTGCTATGCGCAGGAAGCAGGGCTTGGTTACCATAGTAACGGCGATACATATCGCCGTTACAGGAAGCCGCTGCTCTGCTTCCTGCCGCATCACACAGAGCAGCCGGGAGATGCTGCTTGAATAAATACACGCGCCGGAGAGGGGAGAGCGGCCGCTGTTAAGGTAACAACAGCGGCGGGGACGGGCGGGGGCACCACCTACCCATACTGGCTATCCTGGGGCACTATACTAGCTATCCTGGGGCACTATACTAGCTATCCTGGGGCACTATACTAGCTATCCTGGGTCACTATACTGGGGCCCTATCCTGGGGCACTATACTGGCTATACTGGAGCACTATACTGGCTATACTGGGGCACTATACTGCGGCACTATACTAGCTATACTGGGGCACTATACTGGCTATCCTGGGGCACTATACTGGGGCGCTATCCTGGGGCACTATACTGGCTATACTGGGGCACTATTCTGGCTATACTGGGGCACTATACTAGCTATACTGGGGCTCTATACTAGCTATACTGGGGCACTATACTAGCTATACTGGGGCACTATACTAGCTATACTGGGGCACTATACTGGCTATACTGGGGCACTATACTGGCTATACTTAGGCACTATACTAACTATACTGAGACAACTAAACTCCCTATACTGGGGCAACTATGCAAGCTATGCAGCCGCACCCCAGCCCCCCCCCCCCCATAGCCTGCTGCGCACGGCACTGTCCACTAGGTCGCGCAAACAATCGCCCCCCGCCGTTCCCCCGGAGAAAAATTTGGTCAGAAAGTGTTCCCCGGGCCAGAAAAGGTTGGGAACCACTGTGGTAGAGGTTATAAAGCCATTTCTAAAGCTTTGGGACTCCAGCGAACCACAGTGAGAGCCATTATCCACAAATGGCAAAAACATGGAACAGTGATGAACCTTCCCAGGAGTGGCCGGCCGACCAAAATGACCCCAAGAGCGCAGAGAAAACTCATCCGAGAGGCCACAAAAGACCCCAGGACAACATCTAAAGACCTGCAGGCCTCACTTGCCTCAATTAAGGTCAGTGTTCACGACTCCATCATAAGAAAGAGACTGGGCAAAAACGGCCTGCATGGCAGATATCCAAGGCGCAAACCACTTTTAAGCAAAAAGAACATTAAGGCTCATCTCAATTTTGCTAAAAAAAAATCTCAATGATTGCCAAGACTTTTGGTAAAATACCTTGTGGACCGAGGAGACAAAAGTTGAACTTTTTGGAAGGTGCGTGTCCCGTTATATCTGGCGTAGAAGTAACACAGCATTTCAGCAAAAGAACATCATACCAACAGTAAAATATGGCGGTGGTAGTGTGATGGTCTGGGGTTGTTTTGCTGCTTCAGGACCTGGAAGGCTTGCTGTGATAGATGGAACCATGAATTTTTCTGTTTACCAAAAAATTCTGAAGGAGAATGTCCGGCCATCTGTTCGTAAACTCAAGCTGAAGCGATCTTGGGTGCTGCAGCAGGACAATGACCCAAAAAACACCAGCAAATCCACCTCTGAATGGCTGAAGAAAAACAAAATGAAGACTTTGGAGTGGCCTAGTCAAAGTCCTGACCTGAACCCTATTGAGATGTTGTAGCTTGACCTTAAAAAGGCGGTTCATGCTAGAAAACCCTCAAATAAAGCTGAATTACAACAATTCTGCAAAGATGAGTGGGCCAAAATTCCTCCAGAGCGCTGTAAAAGACTCGTTGCAAGTTATCGCAAACGCTTGATTGCAGTTATTGCTGCCAAGGGTGGCCCAACCAGTTATTAGGTTCAGGGGGCAATTTATTTTTCACACAGGGCCATGTAGGTTTTGAGGTTTTTTTTCTCACTAAATAATAAAAACCATCATTTAAAACTGCATTTTGTTTTCAATTATGTTATCTTTGACTAATAGTTAACGGTTTTTGATGAGCAGAAACATTTAAGTGTGACAAACATGCAAAAGAATAAGAAATCAGGAAGGGGGGGAAATAGTTTTTCACACCACTGCATATAAATTGTTGGTTGTTACAATAAAAAATGTCAGTTAAATATATTATATAGGAGACACACACAGTGATATTTGAGAAGTGAAATGAAGTTTACTGGATTAACAGAAAGTGTGCAATAATTGTTAAAACAAAATTAGGCAGGTGCATAAATTTGGGCACCACAAAAAAAGAAATTATATTTAGTAGATCCTCCTTTTGCATAAATTACAGCCTCTAAACGCTTCCTGTAGGTTCCAATGAGAGTCTGGATTCTGGTTGATGGTGTTTTGGACCATTCCTCTTTTACAAAACATATTTAGTTCATTCAGGTTTGATGGCTTCCAAGCATGGACAGCTCTCTTTAACTCACACCACAGATATTCAGGTCTGTGGACTGAACGTTGTACTTGTTCCAGAACGTTGTACTTGTTCCTCTGCATGAATGCCTTAGTGGATTTTGAGTGGTGTTTAGGGTCGTTGTCTTGTGGAAAGATCCAGTCCCGCAGCAGCTTCAGCTTTGTCACTGATTCCTGGACATTGGTCTCCAGAATCTGCTGATACTGAGTGAAATCCATGTGTCTTAGTCCCTGCACTGGCCACACAGCCCCACAACATGATCGAACCACCACCATGTTTTACTGTAGATAGCAGGTGTTTTTCTTGGAATGCTGTGTTTTTTTTTCCTCCATGCATAACGCCCCTTGTTATGCCCAAATAACTCAATTTTAGTTTCATCAGTCCACAGCACCTTATTCCAAAATGAAGCTGGCTTGTCCAAATGTGTTTTAGCATACCTCAAGTGGCTCTGTTTGTGCTGTAGGCGGAGAAAAGGCTTCCCCTGCATCACTCTCAATACAGCATCTCCTTGTGTCAAGTGCACCGAATGGTTGAACGATGTACAGTGACTCCATCTGCAGCAAGATGATGTTGTAGGTCTTTGGTGCTGGTCTGTGGGTTGACTCTGACTGTTCTCACCATTCGTTGCTTCCGTCTATCCGAGATTTTTCTTGGTTTCTTGGTCTACCACTTTGAGCCTTAACTTGAACTGAGCTTGTGGTCTTCCATTTCCTCAATATGTTCCTAACTGTGGAAATAGACAGCTGAAATCTCTGAGACAGCTTTCTGTATCCTTCCCCTATACCACAATGGTGAACAATCTTTGTCTTCAGGTCATTTGAGAGTTGTTTTGAGACCCCCCATGTTGCTACTCTTTAGAGAAAATTAAGAGGAGGGAAACTTACAATTGACCCCCTGAAATACTGTTTCTCATAATTGGATTCACCTGTGTATGTAGGTCAGGGGACACTGAGCTTACTAAGCCAATTTGAGTTCCAATAATTCATTCTAAAGGTTTTGGAATCAATAAAATGACAACAGGGCCCAAATTTATGCACCTGCCTAATTTTGTTTAAACAATTATTGCACACTTTCTGTAAATCCAATAAACGTCTTTTCACTTCTCAAATATCACCGTGTGTCTTCTATATGATATATTTAACTGACATTTTTTATTGTAACAACCAACGATTTATACAGGAAAGTCATGACGATTAACAATGTTGCCCAAACTTTCGCATCCCACTGTACACGCTGGCATTGTTTCTAAGGGGAATGAAGAAGGCAGCCTCGGTATTCCTCTAACTTCAGGTTCTCTTTCACAAGTGTATGCTCATCTGCATAGAATTCAGTGCATTTCATTTTCTTAAAATTATTTGTGTGAAAATGTGTTTTCCCATGATCATACATTTGAGAATATTGTCATCTGTGTGAAAATTAACATTTTGATTTTGCCATAATTTTCACAAAAGTGTCACATCACTAATTATGCCTAATGTCTTTAGCCATAGCTGCACTAAAATTATTTTCAGCTTGAAAAAGTGATTGTATGGCTCACAATGTAGAATATACAACAGGGCAGATAATGTTATCTTCCACCAGGTGTAAGCAATAGCCACAGAAATGGCTGGAAATATGAAAACTGAAATGCTACCTAATAAAATTACTTTGTCCGACCTGGGAATTGCTTTGTTGCCAAGATACTGCCTAAACACTATAATTCTGTTCATTTAGGCTTTCATAACAACTATCGAAAACTCAGGATTTTGGGGACCAGAAAAAGGAAATATAATGCAGAAGATGGAGGCTTCTTGTTTTTGCTTTGTAGTCTTGCCGCCTTTAGTTATTACAGGATATAGCTAAAATTGATAGCAGCACTGGCACTGATTTTGGGGGGATTGTTCCAATATTGACTTTAGTTCTTCTTTACCAGTCGGATTACTTTCAGAAAATTGAGAATGAGATCTAAGAAAATCTTAATTAAACAATAGGTTTAATATACTGCATTTACTATATTCACAATTCCTGTACAGTATATGTATATACTTTTTCTGCATACAGAGCAAGGGCTTGATTCACTAAGACAAATAGTATACCTTATCAAAGTTAGCACGCCTTATCAAAGTTAACATGCCTTATCAGAGTAGCATAGTGAGAGCTACGAACCTACAGAGGAAAAGCGGAGCTCTCGTCATTGCCAATTAGCAGGCATAAGTTTGCTATGCTACTCTAATAAGGCATGTTAACTTTGATAAGGCGTGCTAACTTTGATAAGGCGTGCTAACTTTGATAAGGCATGCTATTTCTCTTAGAGAATCAAGCCCCAAGTATGGAAAATGTGTCTTAACATCAAGCCAATCAGTTTGCTAGCAACTGTACTACTAATTAATCAGCGGCTAGCTAATTGACCACCAGCTAGCAGCTTATTTTTTGGCATAGCTTTGTCTTCCTGTGTCAGTGGAGGTTTGGAGAATTTTGTATTTTTCCCAAATACAGTACACACTGCTATTCAGAATTTAAATAGTCTCCTACTGGAGTGTCACTTTATCTTTTAATTTTCCAAGATTCTGAATTCTTTAAGTTTGACAGTTTGTTTTCAATTATTTACTTCTCTTTTACACCAATCATGAATATTTTATTCTTTCTTTAGCCCTGTTAATTTGCCAATTTTCCTTAGAGCAAAGAGCCACAGTGATTTAAATGTTTCATTCTAGTTGGGGAAGAGAAATGGCCCTTTTTTATCATTACTGTTATGGGCTTGTGCTCAGAATGATACTTTTTATGACTGGCGGTGTGGAGTCTGTAATGGAATTGCAGAGTGGATAGTATAATATACAGATATTGACTTCCATTAAGCTGAGCAGTGTGAAGGCTAGAATACATTATATATAAAATATATTTTAGAGCAGTGTTGCTTACAAAGTTCAGGATCTGAGGGGATGGTTTCAAATACATTTAAGATAGGAGAAAAGTCACGGTGGATTCATAGAAACAGTTCTCCTTATTGAAATGGTGTGTGATAAAAAAAAATGTGTAATGCTGATAAATAATCTGTATGTTTATCTGACGGTGTAAGTGGGGAGAGACAGGTATGAACTGTAAAATATTGGTAGAAAAATCAGAGGTCTTATAGTTCAAATGAGAACATACATTCCTTTTCTGGTTCTACCTTATTTATAGGTTTAAGCTATGCTTGAACATTAGACTAGTAGTTAAAGCAAAGCTAATTTGTAGAGATTAAGAAGATGAATTGTTCTCGTAAAAATGAAATCTGTGTAGTTTAACTATGGCTAAACCAGAAATGTTAAATATTTCTTACAGTAACGTCATCATACATTGACTGGATAGTATCATGTAAAAGCTTAGGAAAAAAAAAAGAAAATTGCAGAATTCTTGGCAGAAATGCTTGCAGCCCAGTGAGATGAAGACTTGTCAAGAAATAATTTTACATAACTAAATAATGGTAAAAGGCTATTTTGGACCCTCACCAGTTTAACAAGATGCCACAGAATGCAATGTTAATTCTGCCTGTGGATGCCAGTGGAGGGACCCCGAGGCAGTGCACTTGGTCCTAACCTCCTTAATGGTAATTACGAGTTCAGCTCGTGGTGGAAAATACAAGCCAGGAGTGGTAACCCTGAGCTGATTTTTTTCCAAGTTTTAGAATCTAAAAGCATGCAAGAAATTGCACCGCTTTTAGACCCTAAAATCCGGAAAGAATCATAATGCCAAGGGGGTTAAAGGACCAATGGGTAGCCTCCACACCATATTTATAGATGCTTGGTGGGACTTGCTATACTTAAGTATACAAATGCTGGAGGTGGAGAGTGACGTGTGCAATGCTGTTCATTGGGGATCCTCAATCAAGGTCCAGAGGATATTGGCAGAGAATAATTTCGAAGGATATTGGTGTGGGATCATTAATTAAAGGTAAGTATTTGTGGTTAATTAAGAATAAAGATATTTTTCTAGTCACATTTTTATTTCATTTTTAACCAGTTCACCCCCAAGGGTTTTTATCCTAACGGACCAGAACAATTTTCAGTTGTCAGCGCTCCTCCCTTTTATTCCCTAATAACTTTATTACTACTTATCACAAGAAAATGATCTATACCTCGTTTTTTTCGCCACCAATTAGGCTTTCTGTGGATAGTACATTTTGCTAAGAATTTTTTTATTCTAAATGCATTTTAATGAGAAAAACAGAAAAAAA
Source organism: Hyperolius riggenbachi (assembly GCF_040937935.1). Lineage (NCBI taxonomy): Eukaryota > Metazoa > Chordata > Amphibia > Anura > Hyperoliidae > Hyperolius > Hyperolius riggenbachi. Next base: position 201,217,049 of record NC_090652.1, on the reverse strand, counting down.
ATAAAAAAAAATCATTATTTCTCAGTGTTCAGCCTTTATAGTTTTAAAATTAAACATTCTCCTGTGGATAAAACAAACACGTTTTATTTGCCCAGTGGTCCCGATAATTAAACCGTTTAGATTATGTCCCTACCACAATGTATGGCGACAGTATATTATTTTGAAATATAAGTGGTTATTTTTCTGTTTGTTCTGGCCATAATTACAAGCCCCTATGTAATAAATTAAAATGAATTTTTCCCCATAAAATATAGAATAAAAAAAGCTGAGCCCCTAAGGCAACTATTTATTTATTTTTTTTAAGCTGATTTTTTTTTTTTACAAGTGTTTTTTTTGGGGGGGAGGGTTGGAAGTGTAATTTTATTAATGATGTGTATATACTTGAAAATGTATGTATTTTGTAGGTGTAATATACTTTTTGGCCACAAGATGGCGCTAGTGAACACTCATAGGACGTGTTCACTTTTTTTTTTTTTTTTTTTTTTACACTTTATCAAACTGTTACATTTCCTGTTTATGTGAATGGACGTAGCCGCTGTTCGCGGTCACGTCCATTCACTCCAGGCACTGCGATTGGGTAGAGGACTGTTCGGTCCTCTTCCCCAATCACCCAGCACGGGATCCCGACGGTAATGGCGGCGGTAGCGGCGGACACACGGCGGTAGCAGCGGCGGGAATGCGCGACGTATTAAAACGTCATGTTGCTGTTAATAGCGGTAAGCATGACGTTTTAATACGTTAGGATGGCGGTAAATAGTTAACTCATTTTGGAAATGGATAAAGGGTACATAAGTACCTGTAAACCCATTTTACTTGGGTGTGGGCATCTGGTGGTCCCTTGTTAAAGGGGTCCCCAAGTTTACACCATAAACCACCAGGGCTCCCACCTCCCCCTGGGGAAGAGCCCTATGTGAATGGAATGGACAAGGGTTCTGGGGAGGCTTTGCTGCCCCTCTCTTTCAGAGTTCCCCCCCCCCCACACACACACACACACACACACACACATATCTTGGACTATATGGGCTGGTATAGCTCAATGTATTGGGCCCCATGCAGTTCGGGCTCTGAATTCTGGCAATACCAGCCTGCACGGGTGACTAGGAGTTAAAGAGGCTTGGGAGGGAGAACTTAACACTGTCTCTTGTTTTTTTTTTTTTTTCTTTAAATTAATTTTCTTAAAAACGACAAGGTCTTTTTGAAGTTTTTTTTACATGATCCCATATTGTTCCCCCAGCATACCTATCAAACTTGGTGACAATAGCATGTATGGGTACTTGGAGGCATGTCTGGTATTGACTTCAATGCAAATGCTAGTTTCGGTGAATGTTCACATTTATGCGAAAAATCATTTACAACTGTCATGTTTGTAATTTCACGTAACGGGAAACTTATGAATGGATTATGAAAAACAATTTCAAAATCGTTGTTACGTGTAATCTTGATTGCAAAATGTTATGGAAAATTTCTTGCAAGTGAAATTAGTACATTTTGATCATCACTAATTCTAGCTGGAGACTTTAAATTCAGACATAAACCCCCAGGACAACTCCATTAATATCAGATCCATAACTAATAGCACAGCAGTCATACTAGACCTAACAGAGTTTTCTGATCTGGCCGGCTTCTAGTCACTGAGGAAAATATAAAAATATTGCTCATCTGCTCCTTGTCCCAGTGGAGGTCTGGCCTTTTTTTTTTTTCCAAATCATGCATAGCTTCCCAGTCCTCACATTGGGAAGAGAACTATTTGTCGCTATGAATGGAAGTGGAACTGAAGTTGGTTTATTTACTCAATTTCCCATTAGACCGATTTAATGACTTTAACCCATTCGCGTTCCGTCGTTTTTACTTGAGAAATGTTCACCTCCCATTCATTAGCCTATAACTTTATCACTACTTATCACAATGAACTGATCTATATCTTGTTTTTTCCACCACCAATTAGGCTTTCTTTGGGGGGTACATTTTGCTAAGAGTACTGTAAATGCATTTTAACAAGAAGAATAAGAAAAAAACGGAAAAAGTCATTATTTCTCAGTTTTCAGCCATTATAGTTTTAAAATAATACATGCCTCCATAATTAAAACTCACGTATTGTATCCCGGTTATTACACCGTTAAAATTATGTCCCTATCACAATGTATGGCGACAATATTTTATTTGGAAATAAAGGTGCATTTTTTCCGTTTTGCATCTATCACTATTTACAAGTTTAAAATAAAAAAAATATAGAAATATATCATCTTTACATTGATATTTAAAAAGTTTAGACCCTTAGGTAAATATTTACATGTTTTTTTTTATTGTAATGTTTTTTTTTTATATTAAACATTTTATTTGGGTAGTTTTGGGAGTGTGGGATGTAAACAATAGGTTTATAATGTAAATATGTGTTGATTTTTTTTTTTTTACTTGTAGTATTACTTTTTGGCCCCAAGATGGCGGCCATGAGTTTGTTTACATGACGTCACTCTAAGTGTAACAAACGCTTAGAGCGACGCATGGGGGAGGTAACAGCCAGAAAAGGCGCAGCTTCTGAGAGAAGCTGTCGCTTTTTCAGCGGGGGAGAGGAATCAGTGATCGGGCACCATAGCCCGATTCACTGATTGCCTGGCTAACGAACCGCGGGCCGGGAGCGCGCGTGCATGCGCGCGATCGGCCGCGGAAGCGCGCATGGTTCCTGGACGTAGTTTCTACGTCCAGGAACCAAAATAGGTTAAATGAAAATTGGTAATGTTTACATTTGAACATGCATTTTTTACCATTACGAAAAATCCAATTTATAGCTTTGGCCCCACAACGTAAAACCTTGTATTGTTCTGTTACAATTTCCTTCAAACATAAGTAAAATAAACACTAATTTGTACACAACCAGCACTGCTCTGTGGTAAGCTGGAAAAACAATGTATGCTTACACAGTTGAAGAATTATGTCATTACAATAATAAATTTTGGTTCAAAGCCACTTTACCTGAGCTGCTTCTAAGCTGTCAACCATCCTACCAACAAAATGGTCCCTCTCTGGACCTAACAATTTACATAGGACTTTTACTAGATAATGTGAAAATGTACCGTATATACTCGCATACAAGCCGAATTTTTGACCGCCAAAAAGGGGGTCAAAAGTTGGGGGGTCGGCTTGTATGCGAGTCTTCCCTGGTGGTCTAGTGGTGGGTGGTCCGCGCCCCACTCCCCCCTCCCTCCCCGCTCCCCCCGCGGCCGCCGCTGCTATTACCTGCTTAGGCAGCGGCCGCTTCCTAATCCGCGTTCCTCTTCTGAACTTTCAGAGTGTATCACAGCAGCGCGCCCGGCGCTGCTGCTGTGACGATGCAGGGGGCAGGAAAGAGCGGTTCCCTTGGTAACGGCGATACAGATCGCTGCTATAGGGAACCGCGCTCTTTCCTGCACTCTGCATCGTCACAGCAATACACTCTGAAAGTTCAGAAGAGGAACGCGGATTAGGAAGCGGCCGCTGCCTAAGCAGGTAATAGCAGCGGCGGCCGCGGGGGGAGCGGGGAGCGGGGGGAGCACTACCTACCTATGCTGGGCACTATACTGGCTAAACTGGGCACTATACTAGCTAAACTGGGCACTATACTGGCTAAACTGGGCACTATACTGGCTAAACTGGGCACTATACTGGCTAAACTGGGGCACTATACTGGCTAAACTGGGGCACTATACTAGCTAAACTGGGCACTATACTAGCTAAGCTGGGCACTATACTGGCTAAACTGGGCCCTATACTAGCTAAACTGGGCACTATACTGGCTAAACTGGGCACTATACTAGCTAAACTGGGCACTATACTGGCTAAACTGGGCACTATACTAGCTAAACTGGGCACTATACTGGCTATACTGGGCACTTTACTAGCCATACTGGGGCACTATACTAGCTAAACTGGGCACTATACTAGCTAAACTGGGCATTATACTGAGGCACTACCTACCCATACTGGGCGCTATACTGGGCACTATACTGGCTAAACTGGGCACTTTACTAGCCATACTGGGGCACTATACTAGCCATACTGGGGCACTATACTAGCTAAACTGGGCACTATACTAGCTAAACTGGGCACTATACTAGCTAAACTGAGGCACTACCTACCCATACTGGGCGCTATACTGAGCACTATCTTGGCTATACTGGGCACTATACTGGCTATACTGGGCACTTTACTAGCTATACTGGGCACTATACTAGCTATACTGGACACTACCTACCTATACTGGGCACTATACTAGCTATACTGGGACACACTGGGGGGCTGCACCAATCCAGCATTTCCTACCCCCGGCTTATATGGGGGTCAATCCTTTTTCCTTGGTTTTTCAGGGAAAGTTGGGGGGTCGGCTTATATGCGGGTCTGCTTATATGCGAGTATATACGGTACTCAATAGTGTGGTTGCTCTGACTTGTCCCCACTCCTAATCATTACCACCTGTAATTCACCAAGTGAAATACTGTATCTTGAAAAATATTGTTTCTTGAGAGGTCTATCGCTCCAACACCTTCACCTTGGATGAACTGAAAGTTTATAGACTAGAACTCGATCCCATGATCTTTAACCACTTCGCATTCAGACCTTGTTTTCCCCTTATGGACCAGAGCAGTTTTGAAGCTTTAGCCATGTCCCTATTTAAACAGCCATAACTTTATCCCTATTCATGACACCTAAATGATCTAGATATCGTTTTTTTCAGGACATACTAGACTTTCATAGGGGGGTATTTTGACCCAAGAAAAAAAAATTCTATGCATTTTAATGGGAAAAAGAGGAAAAATGAAAAATTGCATTTATTCTCAGGTTTCACCAAGTAAAAAATAAAAAGTGCTACAGTAGATAACAAACATGCCACCAGTATTACGTCCCCCAAGGATAGATAGCCAGGTGTGTCCCCAGTATCAGCCCCCCCAGTATAGCCAGATGTGTTCCCCAATATCAGCCCCCCAGTATAGCCAGATCTGTCCCCCGTATTTGCTAGCCTCCCATATAGACAGATGCGCCCCCCAGAATAGGGCCCACCATTATAGCAAGATGTGTCCCCAGGATCAATGTTCCCCATTGTAGCCAGATGTGCCCCCAGGATTAGCGCCCCTCCGCATTATAGCCAAATGTGCCCCCAGGATTAGGTTATGGCCCCCAGGAACATCAGATGTGCCCCCCCATTGTTAATTCCCCCACCCCCAGTTACCCAGATGTGCCCCAAAATACATTTCAACCCCCCCTTTCAGATGTCTGAGCCCCCACCCTCCGTTATGGGTAGCCAGATGTGCCCCCCCTTACCACTCTGCCCCCTCCATGGCCAGATCCAGGGGCGTTCCTAGGGTCCTTGGAGATCGGGAGCACCTGTGGACACTAGGTGGGGGGCATATGCGGCGGCAAAAAATGGGCATGGCCTTGGGTGGGGCCAAATGTACATGAACTTAGCAGCGGTGTAAGCTACAGATAACGGGCCTGCCCATCGAAATATTGGATGGAGCCCCCTGTCCTTTATTTAGATAATTTACAATCAGTTTAGGCATAGATCAAAGATGTATATGCACATACAATTTTGATTGGTCAATCACTAACCATTTTTACCACCCCCATGCAGTAAGATGGACAACAGACAATGCGCCTGATTCACAAAGCGATGCAAACACTTTGCACGCCTGTGAAAAGCCCTTTATCACGCCTAAACTTAGTTTAGGCGTGATCAGAAGTAACTCGCGCAAAGCTCCCACGCGCAAAGTTTTGCGCACGCAATCGCGCAGGCGCAGCGCCCGTTAAGCCCTATGGGACTTTGCGCGCGCGCCTGTGCTGCTGAAGCCCCAAAGTTTTGCGTGCGGGAGCTTCGCGCGATCAGCAGCACAAAGCGGTGATAACTCTGCTAGTGCAAAGGTTATCACGCCTAAAGTCTTTTAGGCGTGATAACTGAGTTATCACCGCTTTGTGAATCAGGCCCCTTGAATTTGATGAACACAGCTAAAATTGGCTAATCAAAATTATATGTGTGTACCAGGCTTTATAGCTAATACTGTAAATACTGAAAGTAGCAAGGATCAGCATACAATACAGCTGGTTTACAATCAGTAAAGGCACAGAGTTACACCTTATACTATACACACTGGAGGTAGATCAGCACACAGTGCAGGCACTAGAGAACTGCTTATACTGTACATACTGTAGTCAGCAGAGATCAGCACACTGCAGCTAGCTTGCTGGAAAATATGAGGGTAACATTGTGCGGCGTGCATAGAATGTGGGTGTGGTCACGGGTGGAGACAAATTTACATGAACTTAGCAATGGTGGGACATTAGATTAGGAAGATGGTAAACTTTTGGAGGCCGAGTGCCCAAACTGCAACCCAAAAGTCACTTATCTATCGCAAAGTGGCAACAGCAATTTAAACTAAATACTGTACAAACGTTTTAACACATACATGAACATTATGGAAAATCCAAGTTGAAAATAAACTGTGAAGATTGTGAAGAACAATTTAATTCATCCTACTCCTGAAAAAATGTATTCATTTTTTTAGAACCTCCCAGTTTTGCAATCGTTTGGCCCCCAACAAGACAAATTCAGCAATCATGAGGCCCCCAACAAATCATGAGGCCCCTAACAATACAAATTCAGCAATCTTGAGGTCCCCAACAAGGCAAATTCAGCAGTCATGAGGCACATAAATAAACAGCATTTCACATAAATAGGCAGAATGCCCCCATAATATGGTAGACACCTCTCACTTTGCTTCTGCATTCTCCTCTACTGGCTGCTGTGCCTGGCTGGCAATAGTGTTTTTGACAGGATTGGGGATGATGTGTGGGCTGAAAGGCCTGGCAGTGATGCTGTGGCCTGGCTGGCGGTGATGCTGTTACCGGGTTGGCTGGCGGTGATGCTGTGGCTGCATTGGCTGGCTGTGATGCTGTGACCTGGCTGGCGGTAATGCTGAGCTGTGCTTGACTGGTTGAAGTAAATGCTGGCCTGACTAGTGGTAATGCTGTGGACTTTTTAACAGTGATTCTGGGCTGGTTGGCTGGTGGTGATGCTGGGCTGGCTGGGCTGGATAGTTTAAGTAGCGACAGATCCCCCCTAGTTAGGTAGTGCCTGGAGTCCCCCAGTTTAGGCAGTGACAGGAGCCCCCCAGTTCAGGTAGTGACAAGAGCCCCCAGCTCATTTAGTGACAGGAGCCCCCTCAGTGTATGTAGTGACAGGTGCCCCCCAGTTCAGGTAGTGACAGGGACCCCCCTAGTGCATGTAGTGACAGGAGCCCCCAGTTTAGGTAGAGACAGGCACCCCCCAGTTTAGGTAGTGAGTGACAGGGACCCCCAGGTTAGGTAGTGACAGGGACCCCCCCAGGTTAGGTAGTGAGTGACAGGGACCCCCAGGTTAGGTAGTGAGTGATAGGGACCTCCAGGTTAGGTAGTGATTGACAGGGCCCCCCAGGTTAGGTAGTGAGTGACAGGGACCCCCAGTTAGGTAGGGAGTGACAGGGACCCCCAGGTTAGGTAGTGAGTGACAGGGACCCCCAGTTAGGTAGTGAGTGACAGGGACCCCCAGGTTAGGTAGTGAGTGACAAGGACCCCCAGGTTAGGTAGTGAGTGACAGGGACCCCCAGGTTAGGTAGTGAGTGACAGGCATCCCCCAAGGTTAGGTAGTGAGCGACAGGGGCCCCCAGGTTAGGTAGTGAGCAACAGGGACCCCCAGGTTAGGTAGTGAGTGACAGGGACCCCCAGTTAGGTGGTGAGTTACAGGCGCCCCCAGGTTAGGTAGTGACAGGGACCCCCATGTTAGGTAGTAAGTGACAGCCCCCCCCCTCTCACCTGACAGACAGCCAGCAGCGTGTCATACATTGATCAACGGGCGAAGCAACCAGTCAGAGCAGGTGCATGTCACTTCCACATATCCGGTGTCCGCTAGGTCCCAGCGCTTGCTCTAACTGGTCGCCCGCTGATCGAGGTCTGACGCTGCTGGCCGTCTGGCAGTGGGGGCAGCGGGAGGGGGGTAGCGGTGGCCGGGGGAGACAGCGGGGCACCCCTGGAAATTGGGGGCACCCCAGGACATGTTGGACATGACGGGCCCCCCCAAAATAGGGCTAGCGAAGCCCATGGCCAGATCGATAAAAAAATGTCCCTGCAAGGAAAATATCTCACCTTACCTGGTTCCTGCGATCATCCTTCAGCCCCAGCTTCCATTCACTGCGGTGCACGCAGCCCTGTGATACCGAACATCCGGGTCCCGGCTTGATGACGTCATTAAGCCGGGACCCGGATATTCGGAATCACAGGGCTGAGTGAAGAGCAGTGAACAGCGCCTAGGGCTGCAGGATGATCGCAGGAACCAGGTAAGGTGAGATATTCTCCTTGCAGGGGCATTTTTTTTTTTTTTAGAGATCTGGCCACAGAAGGGGAGAGATGAAGGTTCACTGCTGTTGGCTACAGAAGTGATCGTTCATCCATGGGAGGGTCACTAATTGGCTACAAGGGAACATGTTCCTTTTCACCAATTAGTAATGCAGCTGACAGTGTCTGGGGGTGCGCTCTGAAGCGCACCTGATCATGCACCGCACAGCTGCAAGCTAAAACATATATCTATGTGGTTGTGGCTTGGAGGATGCTACAGACGGCGTAGATATACTGTGTCAGTGGAATAAGTGGTTAAATACAATCACTATATGTCATCTTCTATTTACATAATCACAGTTTTCTGTATGCGCCATTTAATGTTGCATGATGATCATACCAAATTTGCATTCCCTCTTCTCAAGGATCAACACATTTTTGTTTGTCATTGTAATTAAGTTTTCATTGTAACCGGAGTCCTCTGTGCTCCTCATTTAATTGGTGACCCTTCTCTGCACCTTTTAAAGTCACAAAACAACCTTTTTGTGAATAGAAGTCCAAAACCTAACAGCATATTTAGTGTGTATTTTTCTTAAAGGGGAACTGAAGTAAGAGGTATACGGAGGCTGCCATATTTATTTCCTTTTAATCAATACCAGTTGCCTGGCAGCCCTGCTGGTCTATTTCTCTGCAGTAGTATCTGAATAACGCCAGAAAAAAGCATGCAGCTAGTCTTGTCAGATCTGCTGAAACACCTGTTCTGCTGCATGCTTGTTCAGGGGCTATGGCTAATAGTATTAGAGGCAGAGGATCAGCAGGGCTGCCAGGCAACTGGTATTGCTTAACCTCCCTGGCGTTCTATTAAAATCGCCAGGGAGGCTGCGGGAGGGTTTTTTTTAAATTAAAAAAAAAGTATTTCATGCAGCCAACTGAAAGTTGGCTGCATGAAAGCCCACTAGAGGGCGCTCCGGAAGCGTACTTTCGATCGCCTCCGGCAATCGAAAGTAACAAGATAGGCCGCAATGAGCGGCCTATCTTGTTTCGCTTTCCTCGTCGCCATGGCGACGAGCGGAGTGACGTCATGGACGTCAGTCGACGTCCTGACGTCAGAGCCGCCCGATCCAGCCCCTAGCGCCGGCCGGCACTGTTTGTTCCGGCTGCGCTGGGCTCGGGCGGCTGGGGGGACCCTCTTTCGCCGCTGCACGCGGCGGATCGCCGCGGAGCGGCGGCGATCGGGCAGCACACGCGGCTGGCAAAGTGCCGGCTGCGTGTGCTGCTTTTTACAAAATTGAAATCGGCCCAGCAGGGCCTGAGCGGCGACCTCCGGCGGCATACCCCGAGCTCAGCTCGGGATTACCGCCAAGGAGGTTAAAAGGAAATAAACATGGCAGCCTCCATATACCTCTCCCTTCAGTTGTCCTTTAATGCTAAGTGGTGAATGCATTACATCTTACATCTTAGATCTATTAGAATATACTATTCTAATAGATCTACTTTTCTGTCTTTTTCTACCATGGATTCATATTAATTGTTTCCTAAATAAAATTTGGGATGCAAGCTTATTGACTCCTAGTGTATGCCCTTACATTCATCCACATTGCACCTCATCTGTCATAAAATCACCCAGTCATCTGCTTTGTCTAGATCATTTTGTAACATGGAGACCTCTTCCATAAGTATTAATGTATTGCAATGTTTTCTGCTATAATCTATAAACAAATCTTATGGTCCTAAAACCAAAACTTGTTGCTACTGTACTTTAAACTTAGTACATATCTTTACCATACAGCAGCAGTAGTTGTCTATTGTTAGATGTCTCTTCATCCTTGTCCATGTGGGATTCTAATACAGTAAATTCCCCAACGTGGATTGGCTGATGCCGGATAAGTGTTGTTTCTGTTTGCTTGACAGTCCATGTTAAAAATAGGCCTAGCTACAAAACAGTACTATACTCGACACTGTATACCTACCATAAACTCTATATTAATGTTGAAATAAAGTAAATAAAAACAACACAATTTGGGGGGGAAGAGGTGCCCACTTCTAATGACATATGAAGTTTAACCATGCACAGGCAACGCTTTTCTTCTCACGCCCACTTCCTCAGGCCAAATACAGTGCCTAAAACATCAATTTAAAAGGAGCGAAGTACTTGAGTATACAGATACATATATATCCATAAATACATATAAGTACATAAACAAAATTACAAATATGATTAAAAGGCTAGAAGCTAAACTTAATTGCATTTTGATCATATTTGCATTTCTTATATACTTATATGTACATTATTTATGGATGTATATGTATCTAAGTACTCAAGTACAGAGCTCCTTTTGAATTGATGTTTTAGGCACTGTATTTGGCCTGAGGAAGTGGACGTTAGACCCACGAAATGCGTTGCCTGGGCATGATTAAACTTCATATGTGTATGAATGTGTTGTTATTGAGGCATGCCACCTCTTCCTTTATTATTTTAGCTGTTTTTAACACAGTTTTATCTATCATTGGGCGGCTCTTCTCCCCTTTGTGCTTTTCACCCTCCTCTGGCTCTGCCACTGATAGGTCCTTTGTTGTTTTGCCAAGAGTATGACTTGATCTAGTTCCAGCTGGTCCCCCAAGTGGAGTCAGGTTTATAAATTTTCACCTGCCTTCAGTGGTTGTTGCCCCCTGTGCAACCTTCCTTTGTGAGTACCACAACCTTTTTGTACATTTGCCATTGAACTTGTGACTTACTGTACCATTTGGGCTCCCGTTGTTTCTGTGTTCTTATTTTTTTAGGGTGTCGGCCACCCCCTACCACAGTAAATAAAAACAAATTAGGAGAAAGGACAGACTCAACTTAATGTAACAGAGGTTCTTTACTGTATAAAGCATTGTAAAGGTACATTTATGTATCCTGGAAGGCCAGATTTTTTTTCTAATTGCTTGAGACTAGAGATGTCGCGAACTGCCGATTTTCGGTTCACGAACTTCCGCGGAAGGTTCGGTTCGCGGAAAAGTTTGCGAACCGCAATAGACTTCAATGGGGAGGCAAACTTTGAAAAATAGAAAAAATTATGCTGGCCACAAAAGTGATGGAAAATATGTTTCAAGGTGTCTAACACCTGAGATCTTTCAGTGACTACAAGAGGGGAATTTTTTTTTCAAAAATACCTTATAGTTTTTGAGAAAATCAATTTTAAAGTAACTCCTTCTGACCGTGGGAAAATTAAGTGCCCGCCGACTTTAGCAGTTAATAGCAAAGCCGCTTTAAAAGCTAGAAACACCAAACTTGCAGAAAATGTTAAGGAGAACAGTGGGAATAAGAGGAAATTTTTTTTTTCAAAAAGACCTTATAGTTTTTGAAAAAAATCAATTTTAAAGTTTCAATGTAAATTCTCCTTCTGACCGTGGGAAAATATACCCCCGCCGACTTTAATGGTTAATTGCAAAGCCCCTTTAAAAGCTAGCAACACCAAAATTACTGGGAATGTTAAGAGGAACAGTGGGAACAAGAGGAAAACACATTTTTTCAAGAAGACCTTATAGTTTTTTAGAAAATCAATTTTAAAGTAAAAAAAAAAAGTCGATTCATAAAAAAAGAACCGATTCATTAAAAAGATCCGGCTCATTCAGGAGCCGTTAGTATAGCAGAGAATGTGTCCTCTGAAGGACGTGAAGCTGCTGGCTCCCACTGCTGTCTCTCCCCACCTGCCTGCACCTGTCAACCCCCACCTAGGCTGGCACCCAGTGCACCCATGGGTGCACTGGGTGCCAGCCTAGGTGGGGGTTGACAGGTGCAGGCAGGCAGGTGGGGAGAGACAGCGGGAGCTAGCAGCTATGCGTCCAAAAGGACTTTTGGACGCATTCTCTGCTATGTGGGTGGGGGGCTTCCGAGATCTTCAATCAACTTAATAGAAGATCGCAACATAAGAGGATACAGTTCGTTGGATCATTTACCGAGGATATTGCCGTGGGAAATTTTTTTTAAAGGTACAGGTAAGTATTTCTGGTTAATTAAGAAAATTAAAGGACTTTTTTCGTGGTTGTGTTTTTATTTCCTTTAATCCTTTGTGGAAATGGGTAAGGGGTACCTTGTACCTCTATACTCATTTCTCCTGGGAGGGGGTGGGCATCTGGGGTCCCCTTCTTAAAGGGGACTCCCAGATGCCACCATGAACCCCCCCCCAGGGAGTCGTCGCACCCACCTCCCCTGGGGCACCGGAGGTGGGGAAGAGCCCCTTGTCCATGGATTGGACAAGGGCTCCGGGGGGGAAGGGGAAGGCTTGGCTGCCCCTCCCCCCCCGGAGCCCCCCATACCATTGACTATGCGGGCTGGTATAGCTCAGGGTGCGAAGCCCCAGTCGGCCGGGGCTCCGCATTCTGGCTATCCCAGCCTGCATGGGGGACAAGGGGTTACAGAGGCTCGGGAGGGGGGACCCCACGTCATTTTTTTTTCATTTATTTCCCACACTCAGCGCATAAAAATAATAATATATATATATATATATATATATATATATATATATACACATATATATATATTTTTTTTTAAAGGACTTAACGAGGCCACAAGTATGAAAAAAGTTAAATACCATTTCATAATCCAGATCCATGGAGGACGCCATCTGTGCCCCTCCGTTCATTCCGCCATGGCACCCGCAGTAATACCGGTCCCGGTCGGGTCCCGACCCCTCCAAACGGGTCGGGTTCTCATTCCCCCCTCAATATGGCCGCCACAGATTGCCGCGGCTGCGCAGTCCGCATAGATGCGATTGCGGCTGCGCAGCTCTTGGTCCTCCTCCCGATGCGTCCGATGTATGCACGTATATTGATGACGCGGCAGGAGGAGGCCCTAGAGCTGCGCAGGTGCAATCGCGTCTGTGCGGACTGCGCAGCTGTGGCAATCTGTGGCGGCCATATTGAGGAGGGAATGAGAACCCGACCTGTTCGGAGGGGTCGGGAGTCGGGACCCGACCGGGGCCGGTATTACTGCGGGAGCCATGGGGAATGAACGGGAGGGCGCGAATGGCGTCCTCCATGGATCTGGATTATGAAAAGGTTTTTAACTTTTTTCACATTTGTGGCCTCGGAAGTCCTTTAAATATGGTTTCCCGCTATCTTTTTAACATATCCTGCAAATCTGGTGTTGCTAGGATGTTAGGGGCCTTTGCTATTAACTGCTAAAGTCGGCGGGTGATGATGATAACCAACCAGAATTATAGGGGTACAAAAGTGCTAAATTCTGCCATAGGCTTCCATTAGGCTCCCTATTTCACTTTCAAAAATCTCAAATCTTTTCATAGGGCAATTGCTCAGCAGTGGCAAATTTTCTAGCATTGTAGGAACTGTTAGGGGGATCATAACTGGTGAGTTTCGGGCCCCTAGGCCGAAGAGGTCATATCCTAGGGTCACAAAAACCTGTTTATTTGGGCATTTTCAATGGTAGTGATTCTGACGTACATAAATCGCAGCCATGGCCGTTAGCAACGTCTGAATTTCACGAAATGTCTCATGCAGGTAGAAGACATATTGTTAGACTTGGATTCCAAAGATGGGGTCCCTACATCTCTACAAACCAGAGTTACAGGGGTGCAAAAGTAGTAAAATCCCCCATAGGCTTTCATTGGCTCCCTATTTCACTTTCCAAAATCTCACACCTTTTCAAAGGGCAATTGCTCAGCAGGGGCACATTTTCTAGCATTGTAGAAACTGTTAGGGGGATCATAACTGGTGAGTTTCGGGCCCCTAGGCCGAAGAGGTCATAGCCTAGGGTCACAAAAACCTCTTTATTTGGGCAATTTCAATGGTAGTGATTCTGACGTACATAAATCGCAGCCATGGCCGTTAGCAACGTCTGAATTTCACGAAATGTCTCATGCAGGTAGAAGACATATTGTTAGACTTGGATTCCAAAGATGGGGTCCCTACATCTCTGCAAACCAGAGTTACAGGGGTGCAAAAGTAGTAAAATCCCTCATAGGCTTTCATTGGCTCCCTATTTCACTTTCAAAAATCTCACATCTTTTCAAAGGGCAATGACTCAGCACTACCAAATTTTCTAGCATTGTAGGAACTGTTAGGGTGATCATAACTGGTGAGTTTCGGGCCCCTAGGCCGAAGAGGTCATAGCCTAGGGTCACAAAAACCTCTTTATTTGGGCAATTTCAATGGTAGTGATTCTGACGTACATAAATCGCAGCCATGGCCGTTAGCAACGTCTGAATTTCACGAAATGTCTCATGCAGGTAGAAGACATATTGTTAGACTTGGATTCCAAAGATGGGGTCCCTACATCTCTGCAAACCAGAGTTACAGGGGTGCAAAAGTAGTAAAATCCCCCATAGGCTTTCATTGGCTCCCTATTTCACTTTCCAAAATCTCACATCTTTTCAAAGGGCAATGGCTCAGCAGTACCAAATTTTCTAGCATTGTAGGAACTGTTAGGGGGATCATAACTGGTGAATTTCGGGCCCCTAGGCCGAAGAGGTCATAGCCTAGGGTCACAAAAACCTCTTTATTTGGGCAATTTCAATGGTAGTGATGCTGACGTACATAAATCGCAGCCATGGCCGTTAGCAACGTCTGAATTTCACGAAATGTCTCATGCAGGTAGAAGACATATTGTTAGACTTGGATTCCAAAGATGGGGTCCCTACATCTCTGCAAACCAGAGTTACAGGTGTCAAAAATTGGTAAAATCCCCCATAGGCTTTCATTGGTTCCCTATTTCACTTTCCAAAATCTCACATCTTTTCAAAGGGCAATTGCTCAGCAGTGGCACATTTTCTAGCATTGCAGGGACCCTTAGGGGGAACATGACTGGTGAGTTGCGGGCCCCTAGGCCGAAGAGGTCATAGCCTAGGGTCACAAAAACCTGTTTATTTGGGCAATTTCAATGATGGCAATTCTGAGGTACATTAATCTCAGCCATGGCCGTTAGCAACGTTTGAATCTCACGAAATGTCTCATGCAGGTAGAAGACATATTGTTAGACTTGGATTCCAAAGATGGGGTCCCTCTGCTATGTTACTTTGAAACTTTAAAATTGATTTTCTCAAAAAGTGTAAGGTCAACAATTTTGGTGTTTCTACTATGTAAGGGGACTTTGCTTTTAACCGTTAAAGTCGGCGGCCATTAAAGTCTATGGGGCGAATCGAACTTCCACAAAAGTTTGCATGGTGCAGGCAAACGCGAACCCCCAAAGTTCGCCTGGAATCGTTCGCCGGCGAACTGTTCGCTACATCTCTACTTGAGACTTCTGGTTAGTGGAGTTCTGGATAAAAGGGTTTTACTGTAATGTGCATATGCCTAAAAAGATGCATTCTGGGACATCCAGGAAAACAGAAGCAGGTCTGGTTATATAGCAGGGTGAATATTTTCTAAAAAGTATACATAGTTTGAAGGTTTGGAAAGCAGGTCGGCTTGAAGTATTTAATTGTAGGTCTGCTTGATGCTTAGTTCACACTGCTAAACGCTATCACTAAGTGCTTTTGCAATGCAATTTTTATTTCATATCTGCTAATGTACATCAAAGCACTTTGGTGCTATAAAAGTGAATAGAGGTTTCTGTGCACTTATGTTTACAAAGTAGCCATATAGGCACTACAGCTAGACTTCAGAGAAAAACTGAATAAACCTTGTATTCCATTTAATAATTTCTGTGCATTTTATCTTAAAAGCCTGTTAGTTTGTCTTTTATGCGTATAAACAACTCTTCGGGATAGATTTGTTGTTAGGGCGGAATTAAATGTTTGGGGCATGTATGTGTTGGTGTAGTAATAAATCTTGGTGCCAAGATGTTCATGGTGTGGATCGTTTAAATTAAAATAAAATATGATAACATTAAATGCAATAGATACACTGAAACACATATAACTGTACAATTTTATGTAACAAGCACTGGCAGAAGGTGATCTGCAGAACATCTAAATCTGCAATGAGCCGTGGTGTTAATCTAATAATTACAGTCAAATGGGAGGTGTGCAAAGTGGTTCCAGAATGACTGTTTTTTGGCTTACCTTTATAAAGCAGAAAATGCCTTATGCTTTGTCTTCTCTCTCGCTGTCTATGCACAACGTGCTTTTCTGTTTTAAATTCAGTGAATGCTGCCTAAATTATTGCACAGTCAAAAAGTGCATGCACATAAAGTAGCTGGAATTCATTATTGATGTAGTTGCAGAATCCCTCTGAAATATACTATCTGATCGAATATCTAATAATTTATTGCTATATTTGGTTGCTGCTTGTGCCAGGGACGAGAATAAACTACAAGTTCAAATTCTTATCTTGCACTCACTGTACCATCATAAATCTTCAACCATGCTGAGATCCAAAGACCTGAATTGGCTTAAATGGATTGGTAAAAGACAAAGAAAAAGGAGTGCTGAGTGGACAAATGTCCTTTTTTAACTTCAGACAGAATAGTTAGTGTTCTGTATCAGCTAGCAGATTAAGCAATTTGTCAAAAACTGTGACAATAATATACTGGAATAGAACATTGCCTGAATTTCAATGTCATCCCCACTTGGGAAAAATACTTTTTCCGTATTTCTTTCTCCCAGCTAAGATGAAATGAACATTTAAAGAATTCCTGTCCTTAATCTATAGTGAATAGTCTAACATTTCTGTCTGATAACTGGTTAAAAAATAAGACAGGCCATTTTTCCATGGTTAATTTGGGCTCAGCAATACAGGATTGTACTCTATGTGGCTTGTGCGTAGTTATGAAAGCTAGGAGGGAAACCAGGACTGTGCTGCAATCTAGTCAATGCAAGCATTCAAAAGTGTAATTGGGAGGATTTTATTTTGGGCACTGTCTATTATAGGCTACTAGTAAAAAAGCCCACTTATTAAAAAATGGGCGCTAGTCTGTGGGTGCTCCTCCTGACCCCCCCAGCAATTCGAGCACAGATGCATCCCGTTTGCCCATCCTCCACCGCTCTCTGCAGTATATGCACACAGGGAAATGTTGCTTGCTTGGCAGTTGGAAAAAGCTGTTATTTCCCACAATGCAATGAGGTTCACAGACAGTAAACTGTCAAGTCTGGAAGCACGGACACACACACACACACACAGGGACAGGACGCAGAGACACAGGGGTTTTATTATATAGGATAACATATCCCACAGTGTTTGAATTTGGCACTGTGTGTAAAGATAAATAAAATGAGTCTTGGCAAGGGTTAACCACCATTTGGTGGGTGTTAGGGCAAAAGGTAGGGGGATGATAACTTTAGTAATGGTGTGAACACATAAAAAAGTGCCCTTTTATCCCCTGTCACCACGCAGGG
Organism: Hyperolius riggenbachi; assembly: GCF_040937935.1. NCBI lineage: Eukaryota > Metazoa > Chordata > Amphibia > Anura > Hyperoliidae > Hyperolius > Hyperolius riggenbachi. The sequence continues at coordinate 201,199,440 of NC_090652.1, read as the reverse complement.
TGGGAAAACTGTGGGATTGTGGAGCCCACCAATCTGAGGCTCAAGCCCTTGAGCATAACCAGCTTATGACATCAAATACAACCCAAAAAAATGCCTTGTTTAAATGTTAAGGACAATGGGTTGATCCTCACATTGTACTATTGTGGGGAAAAGCTGAGAATATCTTTGTTAATAGCAGCATCCAAATTCGCTTCACTCCCGCTATTTGTAGCCACATTTTGTGCAGGCAGCCCCAGCACCTACTATTCTAGCCGGTGCCCTTTTAAACAGGATGCTCTGCCCACAAGAGATAATGGATAATCTGCCTAATCGTTTAACTCATTCACAATTTTAAAAATGATTGGAGAGCTATCTAACCCATATATCTGACTTGTTTGTTTCAGAATTTTAAACCCCAGATAAGTAATGAATGAATGGGCTTGCCTAATTTTGAACGTGTTCAGCCAGGGACATCAGTGGTACTTTGTAGAGGGAGATAATAACATGATCTTATTAATTGAGAGGTAATTAATTGAGAGACCAGACAGGCTAGTTAATATTCTTGTTCAATGATTCCACCCAGATCCCTCTAGATTGGCCAGATAAAGCAAAATGTCGTCCACACAAAGTACAGATTTCAAATGTTTTGACTCCACTCTAATGCCCTTAAATAAATCATGTTGGTACAAGGAACATGCCAGGGGTCATATGCAATTCACTTTTTTCTCCTGACTTTTCACCTAGGACGTATTTTTAAACTTGTCAATAAAATGCCTTTTAAGCCACCAGAAATCAATAAAATACACAAAAAATTATGATAGTACTTTTTCACCTACTTTTTGGTACTTTTTTGGAAAATTATTTAAAATTGAAGATGAAAAACTATCTCTTAGGTGAAAAAGTGAACTGCATATTGCTCTAGGGCTTCAATAGATAGATTAACAACTTTAGGACCTTGATAATTCAAAATCTATACCCTGTTTTGATGGCTATCTGGCTGGTTCTCGCCACTTTCGTTACTCCCAATGATCTTGCCGCTTTCTCTCCACCGCAGCTCACTCGCTCTGCCGTCTCTATAACGGCAGAGCCCTGTGAGTGGGTCAGGAGCTGATTTCATTGGCTCCTGACCCTGTCTATCAATGTAAGCAGCTCCCATTGCCTTACATTGATAGGCAGGGCCAGGAGCCAATGAAAGCGGCTCCTGACCGGCTCACAGGAACTCTGCTGTTAAAGAGATGGCAGAGTGGGTGGCCCAGGTTCCCGATGTGCAGCGGTGACGGCGATTGACGGCGATTGCAGCGGGTATGTGCGGCTATCCGTCGGTGTTCCGCCATTTTTGTACCAACGGTCTTTTGCCCTTAAGGGGGCAGAGACCGCTGGTACTTAAGTGGTTAAAGGGTTACAGTCATTTCAAAATCTGGTGCATTACTTGAATATATGCTGTATTCTTTCCCAAGTGGGCCCCAAACAGCCACTTTTACTGATATCCATACATCCTGTGTATGAAGGCTAAGGTTGTGTCTATTCTGTGATATATGTTTTAGCATTAAAGAGAAACCTTACCTAAAAATAGTAGTAGGGGGAAGAAAATAAATCAATGCATTGCAAACTGAGAAGTTAAATAACAGAGGACAGATCAAGAAATAATTGATATTTGCCATGTAATGTATTCATGTTTTTTAATCCACATTGAACTTGTGGATAATCATCTTTGCTACTGGCAAACAAGAATGTCAACTGACATTGGCCTCAATTCACTAAGCTTAACTCCTGTCTTTAATAACTCTTGAGAGCTGCTTTACAGTTATCACAATTATATCACCATGGTGATAACTGTAAAACAGCTCAGAAGAGTTATTATATCTATAAACACACCCACTAGCAATGTGATAGGCTAAAAGGTTTTTTTTTAATGGATCTATGTATGCACAGAGGGACATGCTGTCTGCTTGGCAGTTGGAAACCACTGTTATTTCCCATAATGCAATGAGGTTTACAGACATGAAAATGTCATGACCATTGCCATGACATCACACAGTGGGAGGGGTTTCACCACAATATCAGCCACACAGACCCCCCTGATGATCCATTAGAAAAGGTAAAGATTTCCCATGGGAAAGGGGATATTGGCTACTGATTGGGGTGAAGTTCAATCCTTGGATAAAGTGTATCTTTGTAGTATAACTGCTGCAATATGCAAGTGCTGAAGATACATAAACAATTAGAGTTCTTGGTAGTATTACAAGCTTAGTCTACAGGCCATAGCTACACAGGGGGCAGATTGATAGTCAGTCAGAAATGCATATTGCCGCTGAGACTGGCAGCCTATAGTTCTGCAATGGGTGCAGCAAATGAAATGCTGCCAGTGGGGTTTGCAGTTCACTGTTTGTTCCTTTGATTTGGGCATTTTTTTAATACACCAGTTAATAGTATTAGCTTTAATAGTCTTATATTAACATATTTTAGCAACAAAGAATACATATGGTAGAATCTTATTTCTGTTGCCTTAACAATGATGTGAAGGTGAGCCTGGTATGAATGAGATAATCTCTAAATAAGTGTATCTTTAGTTTAGTTTTAGTAGGGTCAAGTTGGTGATGTGACCACACTCTTTATGGCTAAGGCATATGTTAAAATGTTTAACAGCCCAGCATAGAATAGTGGTCTTCCTGGTATCTGGTCACAGTAAGGAAAACCGCAGCTATACTAGTAATAAGTGTGCTTTTTTAGAACACAGTTGATGGATGATCACATTTGTGAAGCTAAAATTAGTATTTTTGCTTACAGTTCAGCTGTAATGGAGACCATTTGAATTAATTGTTTTAAAATCTGCATTGCTAGATCAATGTTATTTAGAGCAATGTACGGTAAGTGTTCCTTCCCCATCTTTAATATGCAGGTCTGTGTGATTTGTGCAAGTGACTCAATCTCTACTGGGCTTCATGAGTTATCCTAGGCATAGCTCAACAAGAATGATAGAACTTATCAATGTAATCTTCTTCCAAAGAAAGATTCAATCACCCTTTAAATTAAATTTCCAATCGCTTGGTCCTTGATTACAAAATAAGTCAGTCTTCAGTTTCTGCAGGCCCATTTAATGCCAACCTCCCGTGTAATTATCTTTCTTTCCCATTGTTTCTTTTCATTTATTATTTTGACATCCTTATTCAAAAATGAAAAATTATATGGCTTATACCTGGGGAAAAAAATCACTTCATTAAAAGGGTAAAAAAGTCTGAAACCATTTCAATACACTTCTTAATTCTATTTTAATCATTTACATTTCATTACTTTTATTTCCTTAATGTCCCCATGTTTTGCAAGACATCAGTATTATTTTCACATAGTAAACGATCTATGAAATTGTGAAAAATCTGCCATAAGTCTTCCAAAATGCTGGAAATGTCTGTCACATGAGAGGCTAAACTACTAAAACTGTTTAAGTAAAGAATGACTGTTATTGTTGTGAGATATTGTGCAAGCCTTATCATAAATGTACAGTGTTGGACAGAATATCTTTTTCATGGGCCAAATATGTTAGCCTGTGCAGTACAGCTTGCTTCCTCTCTTTCTGAATTCAGTTGGTGGGGTGGTCAAGTAGGTGTGCTCATGTGACATCTGAAGTAGAACGAACTAAAAAATGCCAGAGTAAAGTCCCCAGACTCCCTGCATTACACTAGAAACGATTTTGTATTGTATTTTCTGAGAAGGTACCTGAAGCCCTTGTCAAAGCACAAGCCAGGCTCCTTGTGTTCCACCTCCTGCTCTTCCCCTCCTCCTTTCCCTAGCTCCCAGTTGTCCATCACTCCACCTTCCAGCTTGCACGCTTCATTGTCATTACCACTAAGTCAGCACCCTGTCTCTCAGAAGTTTGAAGAGAAAAACACGTTGCCAGGTAACCCCTCCTTGCCCCACGTCTGCCAGCTGGCTTATCGGAACTGATAGCTCGCCAGCTTTTACCATACCAGCTGGTTGACTTTGAGGCCTTCAAAAATTGTTTACGCAGTGCAATACCACATTGGAAGGTTACTGGAAGAAGATAATTCTTCCAGACGTGCATCCTGGACCTGTACCAGCATGTGCAGTGCCAGGTCAACCAATATCTGACACAGTGTTGGGGCTAAGGTCCATTTTACCATAGACACCTGGTCTTCAAAACACTGGAAGGGAAGGCACATAACCTCCACTGCCCGCTAGATAAGCATGGTGATGACAGTGGGGAAGGACTGCATGGCTGTGGAGTCCATGCCACTGCTACTACTTACATCCAAGCCAGCCTCTTCTTTTCTCCCTACCCCTTCTCCTTCCTCTGCCATTTCTTTCATATTTGAGTCCTCCTCTTCTGCTACAACCTCCTTTTGCGCTGTGCCCCCCCAAGCTCCACAGTTTCTGTTCTACTATGCAATTGCGGCCATGGCTCGACTTGCAAGGATTCAGCAGCAACACAGCCAAAGTGGTACCAACAGTAACAATCCCCCACCTTCAAAGAAAGGGACAATTTCTGCTGGGGATGAAGTGCCAGTCATGTCCAATATGAAATCCTTTTTCTGTACAGTGCCTCAGCAGGTTGCCTCTGGATTCACATTCAAGGGACACCTCAACCAACAGGTATCTGACTTTGGGTTAACGATCACTGAAAACTTTATGAGTTGCGAGGAACCTCTGGACTTCTGGGTGTGCAGGCTTGACCTGTGTCCAGAGCGGTCACTATTTACCATGGAGCTTTTGGCTTTTGCCCACATCAAGTGTCCTATCCGAACAGACATTTAGTGCAGCTGGAGGGATCATAATAATAATAATCCTAACATTTGTATAGAGCTTTTTTCCTGTTGCACTTAAAGTGCTCAAAAACTGCAGCCACTAAGTGCGACCTCAAGGGACCACCATGCAGTGTTAGGAAGTTTTGGCCAAGGACTTCCTACTGAATAGGCACTGACCCTAGGCAGGATTTAAACGCTGGTTTCCCATGTCAAAGGCAGAGCCCTTAACCAGTGCACTATTCACTATATAGCCATTGTGACAGACAAGCAAAGTCACCTAGCACACAGCAGTGTCGATTACTTAACATTTATAGCAATGAATAAGGCGTGGATATCAGAGGGTTAGAGCACTGATGTGAAATATGATTGTTGCAAAATTATTACCCTGGCACATGCCAGTTCCTCAGGGCTTAATGTCCGCCCTGGCCTCAGGCACAGTTATCCTGGACCACCATCAGCACGCCACCCAGTATGTCATTTGGTCCTACTTCGATTGGCTTGACCCAAACAAAAAAAAATTATATTATTACCCTCTCGCATGCCAGTTTCTCCAGGCCTCGTGTCTGCCCTAGCTACAGGCACAGTTATCCTACGGGGTACGAGCGCTCTGTCTAACCAAGCCCACAGCATGCACTAAAATCTAAGCCTGTTGAACGGTTGTTTTGAGGCATGACATGAGCAACACAGGACTTGTAAGTTGACGGCTGCTGGTGGTTGCCTCAGTGCAAGCTGATAAAAACAAGGAACACCAAGAGCCCCAATAGTGTAATATGTACTGGTAAATGGTTACTAGATAGAGTAAATATTAATACTCACAAACCAGGGTTACCATTAGGCAACCACTGTAAAGGCAGGTGGGGAGATTTTCCTGACCCCACTCAGCAATAAGAAGTCACTCTCTGTAGATGAGAAAAAGGGGTTCAACCCTCCACCCAGGGTGGACTCAATATTATGCAGGAGAACAGAGGCGCCAAAAGGATAAAAGGAAGCTAAATGAGCTTAAAAACCAAATTCTTGGTAAATAGAGGAGGTAGTGGTGGACTTACCTCCTCCAAGTAGACACACAACGACTGTAGTAAAGACAGTCAACATATTTTATTTATGAACTCCAAATATGCAACGCGTTTCGCAGGTTTGATCCCGCTTCATCAGGCAATAACAACGGAGCAATAGCATATGTGGTCAGTAGAAGAGCCAGGCACCTCTGTGACAGACAGACACAGACTCGACAGAGGTGCCTGGCTCTTCTACTGACCACATATGCTATTGCTCCGTTGTTATTGCCTGATGAAGAGGGATCAAACCTGCGAAATGCGTTGCATATTTGGAGTTTATAAATAAAATATATTGACTGTGTTTACTACAGTCTTTGTGTGTCTACTTGGATGAGGTAAGTCCACCACTACCTCCTCTATTTACCAAGAATTTGGTTTTTAAGCTCATTTAGCTTCCTTTTATCCTTTTGGCGCCTCTGTTCTGCATAATATCAGTGCAAGCTGAAGACACTTTGCCGTACAGGCATTGCCAGGGTTAATTTTTACTGATTGAAAGTTGGTACCGCTGTAGAATCGGTGCTGCGAAGCTGCATTGACTGTCCCCTATCTCCCCCATTCTGAAAACATTCTTGGGCCACTTAGGTACCGGTACCTGTATGAGTGTGATGTGGGAGTGATTGTTGTGTGACAGCCATATATTCAGCTAACTGCTCAATTTTTCAGGCATCGCCTAATGTGGCTGCTATTTCAAATGGTTAGCGTTTACACTGAAAAATCGCCGAATTTATGGTCCTCTGCTACAGTGGAGGAAACTAACAATGTTTACTCTGCTGCCTTTTGGCCCATGCTACAGTGCCTGCTACATATAATGTCAAACATTTTCATTGTGAAAATAGCTTAGTAAACGTATAAATATTTAAAAATAGAATGCCAGATATTTCAGGCCTTTCCTACAGTGGAGGCATCTAACAATTTCCTCTGCTGCCTGCCGCCTTCTCTAGGCCTATGCTACAGTGCCTGCAACTAACGTATCATTAGAGTGCAAACATTTTGATAACATAAAATGTTTAAAAATGTCAGATACATTTGCAATACCACATATTTCAGGCCTCTCTGAGGACTGGTGTTCTGTTCCATTGGGCAGGAAGGACGGTGCAGTTCCAGAGTGGAGTTTTTTGTACCACATATTTTTTAGGCCTCTCATACAGTGGATGCAATTACAATGTTGTACACCAGTTGACATATTTGAAATGTCAAAAATTTGAAAAATGCAATACATACAGTATGTTTGGATTAAGCCAGCACCATCCGTATTTAAGTATGCTCTTTTATTGAATTAGCTTCATTCGTAGGCTGTCACACTCAGTGCGATGTTTCAAGATATGTCTCTTTAGCAAGCATGTGACAGACTAAGATTACATGTGCATAAACAGGTATTTATACATCCCCACCACATAGTCAACCAATCATCGGTTAGTGACACACCAACCAATCACAGGTCCTCTTAATCAATGTGGCCCTGATGAGGAACTGAATTTGGTTTGAATGAACCAATAATATGTAGGCACTCACCTGAGGCTGCCCCCTCCCTCGCCCCCTCCCCCCCACCGCCAGCACTGATAAACCATCTCGGAAGAGCCGGCAGCCATCTGCGGCCAGGCAACAAAGTGAGCTGGTGCGGGTCGCTGATTTGTGAGATGATAGTCTCACCTTCAATTGGATGGTGGCGGCTCAATCTTCTGCTATATTTGTATATGGGTGGTTACCGGGTGGCCTTGGCACATCCAACCAGACTCTGGAAGATGTCTCCTCCTCCATCTTTGTATGTTTGGAATAACACACATTTCAGGCCTCTCTGAGGACTGGCATTCTTTTCCTTCGGGCCGGAAGGATGGCGTGGCTGTACAGTGAAGTCGTAGGCAATGTGGCATGCTCAGATGAAAAATTTGAAATTTTAGGTCACAAAAGTTTTTAAAATGTAGTAGATATAATTGCAATGTCACACATTTCTGGTCTCTGCTAAAGTGGAAGCAAATAACAATTTTAGTCAGGTAACCGCAGCAACCATTCTAAAGACCTTTATTTGAAAAATCAATAAACTATATGTGATTTTTGGCATTTACGCATGAAAAAAGTGTTAAATTCATATTTTTGGTGGATTATTTTGCCCTTGATCGCCCTCTGCCATGCCACTGTCCAGGATTTGGTACACTTTGTACACCTTTTTTTTTTAAAAATTGTGGCTGCAGAGATGCTTTGAAGGTCTTAGAGGTTCACAGGTCATTAAAGGGACTCCGAGCAGTGCAGAAACTATGGAAAGATGCATATCATTTTAAAGCTCTCTTTCTCCTCTTTCCAATGATATATAAATCACCACCCTACGTCTTTTAGTTTTCGCTATTTTCGCGATTGAAATTGCCGCGGCCGCGATTTCGATCGCGAAAATAGAGAAAACTAAAAGGTGTAGGGCAACGATTTAGGTGTCGTCAGAAAGAGGAGAAAGAGAGCTTTAAAATGATATCCATCAAGCCATAGTTATATTGTATTACACAGGACGACACTTTCCCCAGTGTCAGGAGCTCCATTCTGCTGAATGCAGCTGCTGACTTTGACAAAAAGTCGCCCTGTGTAATACAATATAACTATGGAAATATGGATATCATTTTAAAGCTCTCTTTCTCCTCTTTCTGACGACACCTAAATCGTTGCCCTACGCCCTTTAGTTTTCTCCATTTTCGCGATCGAAATCGCGGCCGCGGCAATTTCAATCGCGAAAATAGCGAAAACTAAAAGGCGTAGGATGGCGGTTTATATATCATTGGAAAGAGGAGAAAGAGAGCTTTAAAATGATGTGCATCTTTCCATAGTTTCTGCACTGCTCGGAGTCCCTTTAAAGTCAATGGGGCTCGCCATAAACGATCGGTTTGTGAATCTTAGCTGTAAAATTCACGAACGCGGTCGCAAATTGTGATGTTTGGCAAAGGCCTACAGGCCAGTAAAACATTCAGATAATATCCAGTTACCCTGAAGTATGGCTTCAGCCTTCAAAGCAGGCAATAAGGTTACAATTTTTATTAAATCTTTGTTTGCAGTATCAGGTGCTGAGGGAACTAGTAATCCTGGTTCTCATTGTTCTCCTTTGAGGCATTTGTATAATGAAATAAGCATTGCTTCAGCTTAACTTATTGTGACACATCTTCAGATTTTTTTTTTACCATGTTTTCATTTCCCATTGAGTCACACAGAGCCTATTATCAGTATTGTCTTTTTTCAATGGATTGCTCTTGAATCATACAAGCTTTAAATGTATCCTGAGTGCATGATAATGAAAATTGTGTTGTAATTAGGCATGTAACAATAACTGCTCATGTTAAGTGTCAGTATGTTTTTCTTTTTCTTTCTTTTTTTTTTTTTGTTTTACTTTCCTACACTTAAAGGTAGTACCCGCATTTTTATATTATAAAGAGCACTAAAGGTAGAATAAAATGTGTTGGTAAAATTAAAGTAAAATTAAAGAACATGTCTATTGTTTTGATGGCCCAGATTTGCTTTACTTTTCTTGCTGTTTTCTTTTTCTGATCTTAAAATATACAATACCTTTTTGGCAGAACTTTAAGGCCTTGTTCTCATTGCATTCCTTTCGTGTGGACGTTTTTGTTAAGCGCTTTTCTCAGCGCTTTTGCAGAGCGATTGCATTTTTTCACTTCCTGACATCAGTCCTGGAAAAGAATAAATACAATGTATTTGCAATGCAATTGCTGCACAAAACGATTTTGTGAGCTTTTTGGTTTTGCGTTTGCTATACCTTCCATTGAGGTGGAATCGCCCCAAAAATGGCCCATGCAGCGCTTTTCTGAGTGGATCAGAAACAAGCCGCTCAGATGTGAACTTCCTTATAGTGAATCATTGCACAATCGCTTTCAGGGCTATTTCGAAAATCGCCAGCGCTTAAAAAATGTCTAAAGGACACCTGAAGCGAGAGGGAAATGGAGGCTGCCATATGTATTTATTTTTATACAATGCAAATTGCCTGGGTGTCCTGCTGATCATCTGATAGGGCTGGAACCCACAAGAGCGTTTTTTTTGAGCATTTTGGCAGCGCTGCGATACGCTAGCACTTTGCCAAAACGCTCAGCTGATGTTAATGGATGGGGCAACTTCCCAGAAACGCAAACGCAGGACCTGCTGCATTTTGGGAGCGTTAGCGCTTCAATGTAATGTATTGAAACGCTAGCAGAAACGCTCAGCAAAACCTAAACTGAGCGGTTTTGCTAGCGTTTTGCGGTTCAGCACACTGTAACAAAATTAAAAATAATTCACAGGACCAATCAGGATAAAAACGCGAAACGCAAAACGCTACACAACCGCTGAGCAAAAAAATACACTGTTGCAAAATGCGACCGAAAACGCGCATTAATCCGCTTGCAAACCGCTCAGACAAAACGCTAGCGGTTGCGTTTTGCGTTTGCTGATTTCAGTGTGTTCCAGGCCTGACTGTCTCTTTACTTTTAGCCATAAACCTTGATTAAGCATACATGAGAGATGTTTAACTGAGGTTTGACTAGATTTACCACATGCTTGTTTCAGGTGTGTGATTATGACACTATGATGCCTTAAAGATCAGCAGGATGCCAAGCAACGGGTATGATTTAAAAAGAAATAATATGGCAACCTTCATTTCTGGTTTTTTTTCGTACTGCATTTTTTCAAAAGCACAGCATACTGCATTAGTGATAGTGGGTGAAAATATGTGCAAAAATGTGCAAAACTCCCTTCATCCCCTATATAGTGTTCCTATTTTAATGTGTTCATATTTAAAGGGGTTCTGTGGACATTTTAACAAACAAAAACTGACACTTACCTGGGGCTTTTACCGGCCCCCTGCAGCTGTCCTGCCCCGTGCCGTCCTCTATGATCCTCCGTTTCCTGCCGCGGGTTACCGTCCAATTATTCGTCTAACTAGACGAATGCAATAGCAATTGCGTCTCCGGGAGCCTCCTGCACAGGCGCAGTACGAATTTTTCTCGTACTGTGCCAGCGCGGTAAGGTCTCGGTGACGCGGAAGCTAGGATGCATTCGGCCGTGGAGGCGCAATTGCATTCGTCTAGTTAGATGAATAGTTGGACGGTAACCAGTGGCAGGCAGCGTAGGATCGTACACGACAGTGCGGGATAGGACAGCTGCAGGGGGCTGGTAGAAGCCTCAGGTAAGTGTCAGTTTTTGTTTTTTAAAAGATCCACAGAACCCCTTTAAGTGCCCTCATATAGTAGCTTTCTTATAGTACCTTTCTTTTGTACTACCTCCATTTTATAAGCCCTCTAGTTAGTGTCTTCTAAGCAGTGCCTCTGCTATACTGCTTCTTATTATCAGCCCCCCCTGGTACTCCCTACTGGTCTCCCCCACTCCCTCCTGCAGGAAATATTATTTATACTATAGTGATTAAAATTTCTACTAACACATTTTGATGTTTCACAAGATGTCTTGTAATTTGTCATTAAGTATCCTTCTAGTTAATTTTACAGTAGGCTAGGAATTACAAAAACTGACTGAAGTTTACATGGCTTAGCTTTGCAAGCTTGTAGTCTGTATTCTTTGTGGCATACAGATGACCTAGAAGCGTTCTATTTGCAAGCTGCAATAGTAATTAAGTGCACCAAGCAGGTAAGCTTGTTACTCTTTTTCCACACAAGGATTAGTCTAGTCGAATTTGCACACTCCCGTATCACAGTCTTTGGTAAAGTGAACCTCCAGACTAAAAATCTACTCAGCAGCACTGAAATGGCTTGGTGTTTCTTTAACCACCCTGGCGTTCTGATTAAATCGCCAGGGTGGCTGCGGGAGGGTTTTTTTTAAATAAAAAAAAAACTATTTCATGCAGCCAACTGAAAGTTGGCTGCATGAAAGCCCACTAGAGGGCGCTCCGGAGGCGTTCTTCCGATCGCCTCCGGCGGCCAGAAGTAACACGGAAGGCCGCAATAAGCGGCCTTCCGTGTTTCGCTTACCTCATCGCCATGGCGACGAGCGGAGAGACGTCATGGACGTCAGCCGACGTCCTGACGTCAGCCCCCTCCGATCCAGCCCTTAGCGCTGGCTGGAACTGTTTGTTCCGGCTACGCTGGGCTCGGGCGGCTGGGGGGACCCTCTTTCGCCGCTGCACGCGGCGGATCGCCGCGCTGCAGCGGCGATCAGGCAGCACACGCGGCTGGCAAAGTGCCGGCTGCGTGTGCTGCTTTTTATTTCATTAAAATCGGCCCAGCAGGGCCTGAGCGGCAGCCTCTGGCGGTGTTGGACGAGCTGAGCTTGTCCAGACCGCTCAGCTGGTTAACAGTTTCACAGCATCATAACTTTGTTGTTTTTACTCAAGCCTCTTTTTTAGATGCATAGAAGCTAAGTTCCACCCCATCAAAGAAATCTGCACGGTCATTTTTCCCCTGATGCTGTGCAAAGCATGATGGGATTTCTGATGTTGTTCTCCTTCTGCTGTTTTGACGCAAATTTGTTTTTATTTTTGTAATTTTGAATTTGAGATTTGAAGCCTAGCACGCACAGCTAGGAGGGGTGATCAGGATACAGGACAGTTGGAACTGTGTCTCATGCTCCCTGTCACCTCCTTTCAACCAAAAAGATGATTGCCCCCATTAAATCACAAACATTTGCCTGTTCTTTTAACCACTTGCCGACCGCGCACTCATACCGCGCGTCGGCAAAGTGGCAGCTGCAGGACCAGTGACGCAGTTCTGCATCGCCGGCTGCAAGCTAATTAATCAGGAAGCAGCTCGCGCGAGTGGTTGCTTCCTGTCAATTCACAGCGGGGGGGCTCCGTGAATAGCCTGCGGGCCGCCGATCGCGGCTCGCAGGCTAAATGTAAACACAAGCGGAAATAATCCGCTTTGTTTACATCCGTACAACGCTGCTAACAGTAGCAGCGTTGTACCAGATCAGCGATCCCCGGCCAATCAGCGGCCGGGGATCGCTGTCACATGACAGGCAGGGGCCTGTTAGAGGCTGCACAGGACAGATCCGTTCCTGTGCAGCCTCGGATCTCTGGGGAAGGGAGGGAGGAGAGGGAGGGGGGGAATTTTGCCGCGGAGGGGGGCTTTGAGGTGCCCCCCCCCCCCCGCAACACCCAGGCAGGCAGGAGCGATCAGACCCCCCCAGCACATCATCCCCCTAGTGGGGATAAAAGGGGGCGATCTGGTCGCTCTGCCTGCACCCTGATCTGTGCTGGGGGCTGTAGAGCCCACCCAGCACAGATCAGCTAAAACAGCGCTGGTCCTTAAGGGGGGGTAAAGGGGGGGTCCTCAAGTGGTTAAAACAGGGTGGGTAAGAGATAATATTGCCTATTTATTTTAATTAACATAACTACTGTAACTTAATGACAGTATGTTGGTTTAGGCTGAAGTTCCCCTTTAACCTCTTGAGGACTGCCGCACGCCAGTTGGCGTGAGTGTGGCGGCAGCCCCACGACCGCCTAACGTCAATTGGCGTGCAGACCTGGGGGCGAGATTGCAGGAGATTATGCGCGTGCATCTCCGCATGAATGACAGAGCGGAGCTCCACCATCAGTCTCCCAGTGGCGATCGCCGACGCCACTGGGACAATGATGGAGACTTTTAGACGGCAAAACCGCTGTCTTTTTACTCTGATCGGAGAATTCTAGATGGCAAAACCACTGTCTTTTTACTCTGTACAGCGGTATAATCTAAGGCAGCGCTGTACTGGGGACAGCCATGTGACACGGCTGTCCCTGTGGTAGGCTCGGGGGTGATCTGCTGTCATAGGCTGAAGCCTATGACAGCTGATCACAGTGATTGGCTGATGGGGGATGGAAGGGAGGGGGGATATGTAAAATAAATTTAAAAAAATAGGCAATTTTATTTAAAAAATAATAAAATAAATGTTGACAAAAAAAGTAAACATTGGTGGAGCAATCAGACCCCACCAACAGAAACCTCTGTTGGTGAGGAGAAAAGGGGGGATCACTTGTGTGCTGATGTGTGCGGCCTTGCAGCGAGGCCTTAAAGCTGCAGTGGCCTATTTATTGAAAAATGGCCTGGTCTTTAGGGGGGTTTAACATTGCAGTCCTCAAGTGGTTAAGATCTTAGTGGAATAACTGTGTTTTACCGTCTTTATTCCTGCAATGTATGAAGGGATTTGCTCCTCTTTCACTAAAAAAAAAGTTTAGTGCATCAGACTCTGAGTGCTTTATGGGAATTGCCAGGATGCTGTCCCTTACCGAGCAGTTAGACTTTAGAAGGACGATAGGAAGAACAGTCAAAGAAAATAATGTAGATACTTAGGAGTATTTGCTACTTTGAACCACGAGTGACAGAATTCTGCATACTGCTATATTGAAATTCCTAGAATTCAGCTTCCAATTTTATATCCATTATCTTTGCAGTTTTATTATTATTAACTTCTTGAATATTTTATACTTGCCCATCTGACAATGAACTGTCGATATTACATTTATTTTAATATGAATCTTGCATTGTTTGTACATGGTTGAAAGAAGTGTCTAGATGAAAAAGGGATATTTTAGGATATATTGCAGAAAGGTGCTCCAGGCACTATTAATAATAAGAGGACACATAGTAAATTAGCATTACATTTTTTGTAACTAAGATTGTAGTTTCTGGGTATTTCATGAGAACTGCAGAATAGAATATTAGGAACAGAATGTTATAAGAAGTTTGAAATGGTTTTACTATTTGAAAATAAGAAGGTCCTACTCTAAACCCAATGTGTTTCTAGAGGATCTCCCCTAAACATCCATGTGCTAACAGGACTCCCCTAAACACCTATGTGTTCACAGAAGGATTCCCCTAAACACCCATGTGGTAATAGAAAGACTTTGTTAAACATCCACTTATTAACAGATCTGCCCTAAATACTCATTTGTTAAAAGCACCTATGTGTTAATAGGACTTCCTTAAACCAGACCAATCTAGTTGAAATCTGCACCCTGTATACATCGTTAGAGATTGCCCAACAAGCTCATGGTGGACCAGAACTCGCAGGAGTTGGTAAGATAGGGATGAACAACGGATGAATTCCGAATAGGTTTTATTCAGAATTTATCTAGGTAATTAGCACACCTGAGCGGGGAGGGGTGGGGGTGGGGAGGAGGAGGGTTAAACTTACTCAGGGGCCTTCTGCTTTAATCCGTCCCACGGCACATCCCACGCTGCAGTCCAATTCGCGCACTTCCTCCTACAACCCGAAAGGAGGAAGTGTGGTAGTCACGTGACCGTGAATTGGAACGCAGGGTGGGATGGGCCGTGGGATGGATTAAAGCAGAAGGCTCCTGGGTAAGTTTAACACTCCCGCGCGATCATGTCAGTAATCATATGTAAACGTACCTGTTTGCGAATAGACCCGAGCATGTTTTCAATTCACTGAGCAAGACCATACTATTAGCAAGGTGAACTACTGCATCTCACTCCAGGGGAAGCTGGTTGACAGGGAAGCTGGAATATAACAGGAGCACTGCTGGACTGTGCATTAAAGGACAACCGAGGTGACATGTTACATGATGAGACAAGAGACGTGTATGTATAGTGCCAAGCACAGAAATAACTAGCCTGTGATCCTTTTTTATTTCTCTGCTTGAAAAAGTTAAACATCAGGGATGCAAGTGACAGTTGCTGCCCGGGTCAGACTATAGCATAACCCTCACTGATAAGTAATTACAGCCATAAAACTTAAAAACTAGATTTAAATATAAAATAAAACTGTGGGATAGCTAAAAAAAGTTATGTAATTACAGTTAGATAGCTAAAAAGTTAGATACAATTGTTTTTCTCATCAGTTTACTTTCACCTCTGATGTCCTTTAACCACTTCAGGACCACAGTCTTTTCGCCCCTTAAGGACCAGAGCCTTTTTCTCCATTCAGACCACTGCAGCTTTCACGGTTTATTGCTCGCTCATACAACCTACCACCTAAATGAATTTTGGCTCCTTTTCTTGTCACTAATAAAGCTTTCTTTTGGTGCTATTTGATTGCTCCTGCGATTTTTACTTTTTATTATATTAATCAAAAAGACATGAATTTTGGCAAAAAAATGATTTTTTTTAACTTTCTGTGCTGACATTTTTCAAATAAAGTAAAATTTCTGTATACATACAGCGCGAAAAATGTGGACAAACATGTTTTTGATAAAAAAAACCCCATTCAGTGTATATTTATTGGTTTGGGTAAAAGTTATAGCGTTTACAAACTATGGTGCAAAAAGTGAATTTTCCCATTTTCAAGCATCTATGACTTTTCTGAACCCCTGTCATGTTTCATGAGGGGCTAGAATTCCAGGATAGTATAAATACCCCCCAAATGACCCCATTTTGGAAAGAAGACATCCCAAAGTATTCACTGAGAGGCATAGTGAGTTCATAGAAGATATTATTTTTTGTCACAAGTAAGCGGAAAATGACACTTTGTGACAAAAAAAAAAAAAAAAAAAAGTTTCCATTTCTGCTAACTTGCGACAAAAAAAAATGAAATCTGCCACGGACTCACCATGCCCCTCTCTGAATACCTTGAAGTGTCTACTTTCCAAAATGGGGTCATTTGTGGGGTGTGTTTACTGTCCTGACATTTTGGGGGGTGCTAAATTGTAAGCACCCCTGAAAAGCCTAAAGGTGCTCATTGGACTTTGGACCCCTTAGCGCAGTTAGGCTGCAAAAAAGTGCCACACATGTGGTATTGCCATACTCAGTAGAAGTACTATAATGTGTTTTGGGGTGTATTTTTACACATACCCATGCTGGGTGGGAGAAATATCTCTGTAAATGACAATGTTTTCATTTTTTTTACACACAATTGTCCATTTACAGAGTTATTTCTCCCACCCAGCATGGGTATGTGTAAAAATACACCACAAAACACATTATACTACTTCTTCCGAGTACGGTGATACCACATGTGTGGCACTTTTTTGCACCCTAACTGCGCTAAAGGGCCCAAAGTCCAATGAGTACCTTTAGGATTTCACAGGTCATTTTGCGACATTTGGTTTCAAGACTACTCCTCACGGTTTAGGGCCCCTAAAATGCTAGGGCAGTATAGGAACCCCACAAATGACCCCATTTTAGAAAGAAGACACCCCAAGGTATTCCGTTAGGTGTATGGTGAGTTCATAGAAGATTTTATTTTTTGTCACAAGTTAGTGGAAAATGACACTTTGTGAAAAAAACAATAAAAATCAATTTTCCGCTAACTTTTGACAAAAAATAAAATCTTCTATGAACTTACCATACTCCTAACGGAATACCTTGGGGTGTCTTCTTTCTAAAATGGGGTCATTTGTGGGGTTCCTATACTGCCCTGGCATTTTAGGGGCCCTAAACCGTGAGGAGTAGTCTGGAAATCAAATTCCGCAAAATGACCTGTGAAATCCTAAAGATACTCATTGGACTTTGGGCCCTTTAGCGCAGTTAGGGTGCAAAAAAGTGCCACACATGTGGTATCGCCGTACTCGGGAGAAGTAGTACAATGTGTTTTGGGGTGTATTTTTACACATACCCATGCTGGGTGGGAGAAATAACTCTGTAAATGGACAATTGTGTGTAAAAAAATCTAAAGATTGTGATTTACAGAGGTATTTCTCCCACCCAGCATGGGTATGTGTAAAAATACACCCCAAAACACATTATACTACTTCTCCCGAGTACGGCGATACCACATGTGTGGCACTTTTTTGCACCCTAACTGCGCTAAAGGGCCCAAAGTCCAATGAGTACCTTTAGGATTTCACAGGTCATTTTGCGACATTTGGTTTCAAGACTACTCCTCACGGTTTAGGGCCCCTAAAATGCTAGGGCAGTATAGGAACCCCACAAATGACCCCATTTTAGAAAGAAGACACCCCAAGGTATTCCGTTAGGAGTATGGTGAGTTCATAGAAGATTTTATTTTTTGTCACAAGTTAGTGGAAAATGACACTTTGTGAAAAAAACAATAAAAATCAATTTTCCGCTAACTTTTGACAAAAAATAAAATCTTCTATGAACTTACCATACTCCTAACGGAATACCTTGGGGTGTCTTCTTTCTAAAATGGGGTCATTTGTGGGGTTCCTATACTGCCCTGGCATTTTAGGGGCCCTAAACCGTGAGGAGTAGTCTGGAAATCAAATTCCGCAAAATGACCTGTGAAATCCTAAAGATACTCATTGGACTTTGGGCCCTTTAGCGCAGTTAGGGTGCAAAAAAGTGCCACACATGTGGTATCGCCGTACTCGGGAGAAGTAGTACAATGTGTTTTGGGGTGTATTTTTACACATACCCATGCTGGGTGGGAGAAATAACTCTGTAAATGGACAATTGTGTGTAAAAAAATCTAAAGATTGTGATTTACAGAGGTATTTCTCCCACCCAGCATGGGTATGTGTAAAAATACACCCCAAAACACATTATACTACTTCTCCCGAGTACGGCGATACCACATGTGTGGCACTTTTTTGCACCCTAACTGCGCTAAGGGGCCCAGAGTCCAATGAGTACCTTTAGGTTTTACAGAGGTGCTCAAAATTTAGCACCCCGCCCACTTGCCAGGACAGTTAACAAACCCCACAAATGACCCCATTTTGGAAAGAATACACGCTAAGGTATTCCATGAGGGCCATGGTGAGTTCATAGAAAATTTTATTTTTTGTCACAAGTTAGCGGAAAATGACATTTTGTGAAAAAAAAAAACACAAAACCACAATTTCTGCTAACTTGTGACAAAAAAATAAAACATTCTATGAACTCACCATGCACCTCACGGAATACTTTAGGGTGTCCTCTTTCCAAAATGGCATCATTCGTGGGGTCTGTCCTGGCATTTTAGGGTCTCTGCAATCATTACATATATGGCCAGTATTAGGAGTTTCTGCTATACTCCTTATATTGGGCATAAGGGTAATGCACTGTGGGCTGAAAGGAAAAATTAACGTCAAACAATCAATCAATGTGGATGAAAAAATATCTGCCAAAAAATTTTGAAAAAAAAAAAAAAAAGAGAGAGGAGGAAGGCGCCTGCCAGGACATAGGAGCTGCCGCCCCAAAAATCCAAACCCACCAGCTCGTATGCCCTGGCAAACCTGATTTATCCATTCACACCGATCGATGTGGATGAACAAATCATTGCCAGAGTTCTTTTTTGATACAAAGTGTTTGCCAAAGCATATGAATCCCCAACACCACTCCTCGGCCCATATGCCTCGGCAAACGTATCTTTTTGACTGCGGAGGAGAAATCTCGTCCTGCAGCGCTGCATGCACCGACTTGTGTGTAAGCTGACAGACGCGCAATGTTCTGTCAGGATGCACCATCAGTGCTGCAGCTGATTGGTCGGTCTGGATAGAAAAAAAGAGAGAAGAAAAAAAGACAAAACAATACAAAAAGGAGGGGAAGGCGTCTGCCAGGACATAGGAGCTGCCGCCCCAAAAATCCAAACCCACCAGCTCGTATGCCCTGGCAAACCTGATTTATCCATTCACACCGATCGATGTGGATGAACAAATCATTGCCAGAGTTCTTTTTTGATACAAAGTGTTTGCCAAAGCATATGAATCCCCAACACCACTCCTCGGCCCATATGCCTCGGCAAACGTATCTTTTTGACTGCGGAGGAGAAATCTCGTCCTGCAGCGCTGCATGCACCGACTTGTGTGTAAGCTGACAGACGCGCAATGTTCTGTCAGGATGCACCATCAGTACTGCAGCTGGTTAGTCGTTCGCTCGGTCCACCTGGAAGGTTATTGGATGGAAAAAGAGAAAAAAAAATACAAAAAAACCCAAAAAACAAGCAAGCAGCAAAGCAATTACTTCATTAACATTAATAACCTTTGAACTTTTTTAATAAAAAACTTAACATTGCAAACCAAACATTAACTTCTTTGCTTACCTGTTTTTTGTTTTTTTTTGTTTTTTTTTAACTTACCTCCCGAGGACAAACCTCTCCTCCCCCATGGAACAATGTGCGAAGTGCAAATCGCACAGAGTTGTGGCGAAATACATTACGCAATTTGTCCCAAGTGAAAGGAGAGGTTTCTGGCAGCCCTGTGTATTAGGGTCTCTGGAAACCCGATGTTTGGTTTCACACTGCATATTGACATATCCGGTGGGTCGAGCCCGCCGCACCGTATCGTCCAAAACAGACCTTCAGGCAATACCACAAGAGTAGCATTCGGCCTAGTAATGAACTGCGTCGCCATAGACTAACATGACTTCCGGGCCGATCGATATTGCCACAGAAGCCACGCAGTAACGTAGGCATGCACTAGCATTAAGTCAAGCACTTCCGGCGTAGGGGGGGACCGCAAAGTGTGACTTTTGCTAGGCATTTTGCCCCAACGCATCGCAGCAGTGTGAAATAGCACTGAGAGACCCTTGTGTGCCTACCGCTGTGTGTGGAGTTCCCTACTCTCTAATAGTGTACCTGCTCGTGGTACCTCTCAAAACACTCCCCTAGGCATAGGCCAGGCTGGTCAGGACAGGTGGGACAATAAACAGTGGTGTCACGCCTTATTCCAGCCCTGCTGCAGACACGACAGCGTTTTCTTCGGATTCGTTGACCTGGGGTAGTCGGAATTGGATAGGCGTAATGCCTTCCATGCAGCCGGCTAGTTGCATCTTGGGGTTGGGCCACGGCACCTCCTGGATACAGGAGTTCCATCACGATCTGTTTATTAAATTGAATAAACGATCCAGTTCTCCCAGCCTTACTGTAGAGAACAAAGCTGTTGTAAATTGCCAATTGAATGAGGTAAAAAGACACTTTTTTATACCAGCGTCTTGTTTTTCGGGCAACTAAATAGGGCGCTAACCTCTGGTCATTGAAGTCCACCCCTCCCATGTTAGTATTGTACTCGTGGACGACAAGGGGTTTTTCAATGACCTCAGTTCGCCGTTGAATTTCAACTGTCGTGTCTGCGTGAATGGTGGACAGGAAGTAAACCTCCCTCTTGTCCTTCCATTTCACCGCGAGCAGGTTGTCAGCACACAAGGCGGCCCTCTGCCCCCGTTGAAGTCTGGTGGTAATGAGGCGTTGGGGGAAGCCCCGGCGACTAGGCCGCACGGTGCCACAGCATCGGATTTTTTCTATTTTTAAGTGCTGAAAGAGGGCCACACTTGTGTAATAATTGTCCACAAAAAGATGGTACCCCTTCTGGAACAAGGGTGACACCAAGTCCCACACAACCTTTCCACTGCTCCCCAGGTAGTCAGGGCATCCGACCGGCTCCAATTTTGAGTCTTTTCCCTCATAGACCCTAAAATAAGATGTATAGCCTGTGGCCCTTTCACAGAGCTTATACAGTTTCACCCCATACCGGGCGCGCTTGTTTGGGATGTACTGTTTGATGCGAAGGCGCCCGGTAAAGCGTATGAGGGACTCGTCTACGCAGATGTCCTGGTCAGGGGTATAAGCATCTGCAAATCTGGATGACAGGTGGTCTATGAGGGGTCGAATTTTGTGGACCGGTCAAAAGCAGGGTGGTCACTTCGATGACAGGTTTCGTTGTCATTGAAGTGCAGGAAGCGCAGGATGTTCTCAAATCGTGTCCTGGACATGGCAGCAGAGTACAGGGAAACATGATGTGCTGGGTCCGTAGACCAATAAGACCGCAACACATTCTGCTTTACTAGTCCCGTGTGAAGGAGAAGGCCCAAAAAAATTTTCATTTCGGAAACTTGGACTGGTTTCCACCGAAAAGGCTGGGCAAGGAACTTTTCCGGATTGGCGGTTATATATTGTGTGGCCTTACGGTTGGTCTCTGCCACAATTAAGTCCAAGAGATCCTGGGTGAAGAACAGATAGAAAAAGTCTAGGGCCGATCCTAGATTATCTGTCTCCACCTGGACTCCAGACTGGGCGGTGAAAGGGGGAAGTACGGGTGCGGCGGAATCAGGGGATTGCCAATTTGGGTTTGCCAGCACCTCTGGTAAATTAGGGGTAGTACGGGCCCGTCTTCTTGGTGGCTGCGACTGGGATCTTACTGCACGTGCCACCGAACCAGTTTCAACTTCCATGCTCGCCACTTCACCAGGGTCTACGGAAGTACTGGTGCTAGGTCCAGGAGATGTTGTGCTGCTGGTGCCTGCCCCACCATGAAATCTCAGACCAGCACGAACACCACTCTGCTGCCCTTGAGGCTGATCCTGCGCCACCTGCGGTCCAACAACATGGGGTGTGGTACGCCTGCCTTTAGCCGGGACCTCAACCTCGTCATCACTATCGGTCAGTGAGCCACTGCTCAATTCAGGTTCAAACTCTGACCCGGAAGATTCGTCGAATGAGGCGTCCCAATCGTCCTCATCCGACTGGGCCATGTACCTGAGAACCTCATCATCGGAATACCCCTTTCTTGCCATGGTGGGCTGCTAAATTTAGGGGGTATTCCTCTGAGACTACCCAGAAAAAAAGAGCACCTACCTAGCAAAAGGGAGTATTTGAGAGGTAGAAAGCTGTGGTCACTGAGTTTTGATAAAAAAATAAATCAAAACTGAGGTTTACAGTGCCACAGCTATTGTACGGTGTTTTTTGCAGTGATCAGAAAAAAAATTCTGTCACTGCGGTGGGGCGGGCTGAACGCAAGTGCAGGCGAACGATCAGGCCTGATCGGGCAAACACTGCGTTTTTTTGTGTGGATCCTAGTGACCCTAATAGATCTGACTGCGATCAGTAATGATCACTTACAGATACTATATAGTACCAATGTTGATTAGCGACAGTGATGACGCTAATTAGTGACTGTGGTGTAGTGGGCTGAGCACTAACTGACACTTACAAAGGGGCCTAGCTAACTGGCTTAACTGCTAACACTAGTGATACTAAAAAAGTGACAGTTTTCACTGATCACTGTTTTTAGATCACTAGGATAGTGACAGGGGGGTGGTGGTGAGTGGGGAATCAGAGGCAATCAGAAACAATCACAGGACAATCAAAGGCAATCACAGGGCACTCAATTCACAGGACAATCAAACCCAATCACGAGACAATCAAAGGCAATCACAGGCCAATCAAACCAATCACGGCACAATCAAAGCCAATCACGGGACAATCAAAGCCAATCACAGGCCAATCAAACCAATCACGGCACAATCAAAGCCAATCACAGGCCAATCACAGGCCGATCACGGGACAAAGTCGATCACGGGACAATCAAAGCCAATCACAGGCCAATCACAGGCCAATCAAAGCCAATCACAGGCCAATCAAAGCCAATCACAGGCCAATCACGGGACAATCACGGGACAATCAAATACAATTACAGCACAATGAAATTGAATGTCAGCACAATGAAATTGAATGTCAGCACAATCAAATGCAATTACAGCACAATCAACTACAATGCACTGGGAAGGTGATTGGGGGGGGGGGGGGGGGGTCTGAGGGCGATCAGAGGGTGTGGGGGGTTGACTAGGTTTCCGCACGGGGCAGACTGGGTCCTGATCTGGTGGGTGGCAGACACGGGGTGACGATAGGAGATCAGTGAGGGATTACAGTGGAGAATATATGTAAACAATGCACTGGGGAGGTTATCAGCAGGGGGGGGGGGCTGAGGGCAATCTGAGGGTCTGGGTGGGTGATCAGGTGCCCCCAAGGGACAGTTTAGGGTCTGCTCTGATGGGTGGTGGTGACAAGGGGTGATAGGCAGGTGATAAGCAGGTGATAGACAGGTGATCAGTGGGTAAGGCAGCTGTATACAAACGTATACAGTATACAGGGGGGTGGTCTGGGGGGGATCTGAGGGTAGGGGGGTGATCAGGGGACCCTAGGGGCCAGTTAGGGACCTAACCTAGGGGATAGCGTCCCTAGATAGTGACAGGGAGTGATTGATGGGTTTTTGTGGGGGTGCTTGGGTGCAAACTTTGTTGTGCTGGGGTGAGCAGGGGGGGTTCTGAGGGCTGGGGTGGGCGATCGGGGGGTCTGTGTGGGTGAATGTGTTTTTTTTTTACTTATCCTAACGGCTGCCGTCCTCTCTGATGGTCGCACGACGAGTGACCATCAGCGGAGGAGGCAGCCAGTATAATACACTTTGTTACAATAACAAAGTGTATTATACACTCTGATTGGCCAGATCGCGCACGTTTGAAACCCGCCGGCGCTGCTGATTGGCCGGCGGGTTTCCGAGTAGGGTGGGCGGAGCCTATTGCCAGCGGCGATCGCGTCATTGATGACGCGATCGCCGCACAGCCACCGCTGATGCCGCCGCCGCCGATGGGCGTATTGCGGTCGTTTGGGCCCAGCCCTTGCCGCCGCCCATCGGCTTAAGGCGGTCGGCAAGTGGTTAAGATGC
The DNA here is from genome assembly GCF_040937935.1 of Hyperolius riggenbachi. Lineage (NCBI taxonomy): Eukaryota > Metazoa > Chordata > Amphibia > Anura > Hyperoliidae > Hyperolius > Hyperolius riggenbachi. The sequence goes on along the minus strand of NC_090652.1, from coordinate 201,175,420 downwards.
ATGTTTCACTGCATGTGATCCAATAAACTTTTTGAATTGCATACGATCAGAAAATTGCCATTTCCACTAATGTGATGTAATTATGATTGGCACTGAGAGGAGCTCAAAATCTAATCCTACCACAGTCCTAGTCCAGTGATCTGCAATCTTGGATCTCCAGCTGTTAAGGAAATACAAGTCCCATAATGCATTGCAGGAGTCTGACAGCCACAGTCATGATTCATAAAGGCAAATGCATTGTGGGACTTGTAGTTCCTTAACAGGTGGAGAGCCAAGTTTGCAGATCATTGTCTTAGTCTAATGCCCTACCATATAATTATTATGTATTTATATAGCACTGACACCTTCTGCAGCACTTTACAGAGTACAGACCATCCTAATTCAAAGGTCCAATGTAAAGATAAACATAGAATTAAATGGATGTCTTATTTTTAGAAATTGTTGGTTGTTCCCTTTCTCCCTTACAAGATTCTAATCTTATTTGGGGCACATAAGAATTTACAGGGACAATCTACTTTACACAATGTTCAGAAAACTATTACCGTATGTGTATTTTATAGGGAAATGTTGCCAATTTTGTATATTTCTGGGTCAACTAATACTGCTAAGACTGGAGCACACTCGGCAAAATTAAACTGGGGAGGGGGGTGCCTAATACTGGGGGAACACCTGCCTACCTATAATGGGCGGGGGGGGGGGGGGGTGCTCATTGGCTACCTAAACTAGGGGCAAGACTAAAACTAAGGGCACATTTGGTTTTTGGGATGGGGGGGGGGGAGCGTTGGCTACCTACACTGGTCCAGCCCCCCCTGTCAAATTTAAAATTGCTCCATGGTCCACGAATCAAAAAGTTTGTAAACCCCTGGCTTAGCAGCTTGCTGAAACAAGGAAAGGGTTTTTTTTTAATTTTTTTTTAGCAAGCCTAGATAATTATTTACTTAAATTTTTTAGATACCCTAACTTAATTGCATTTCTATTACTGGTGAAATCACAGGTAAGGCCTGGTGCACACCAAGCGTTTTTGGTAGCAGTTTCAAAAATGCTGCCGCTTGTGAAAACACTTGGCTAATGTATCTCAATGGGATGGTGCACACCAGCGGTTTGAGGTGTTTAGCAAACCGCAAACGTGGCTCCTGCAGCATTTTTGCGGTTTGCATTTTTGCGTTTCTGCCTCAATGTAAAGTATAGGAAAAGCTCAAACTGCTCTGAAAAACGCTAGATCAGAGCAGTTTTCCAGGAGTTTTTGTTACAGTAGCTGTTCAGTAACAGCTTTACTGTTACAATATATGAAATCTGCTACACAAAAATGCTCCAAGAAACGCTGGGCATGTTTAGAAAACCTCTCTAAACATGCCTAGAATCACTCTGAAAATCTGCTTCACAGACCTCTAGCGTTTTGCAGATCTGCTAGAGGTTTTTGGTGTGCACTGGGACTCAGGCCCCTCTCACAGGTAACATAGTTTGTGTGTGATTTGTGTTACAGCGAAATAGCTTTTGTTGCACATCTAATGCAAGTCAAAGGCATTGCATTTTACTGGCGTTGTGCACACTTTTTGCAGAAAATTTTTTGCCAGCCTATATGCTTTTTTTTCTTTTTTTTCAAAGTACATGATTTACATATCAATGCAAGCCAATGAGAATTTCAAATATTTGTATTAACAATGTGAAAAACACATGCAAATTTGAAGTTAAAGGGTACCTAAAGTAAGCCTAATGTGGCAACTTACATGGGGCTTTTTTTAGCCCCCTTTAGTCCTCCTGTGCCCTCTTGGACATTCCGTGCTCATCGGTTCAGCAGCTGCGCCCCTTGGAAAGTTGGCTGACTGAGCTATTTGTGGGCTACTGTGCATGCACGGCCCTGACTGCATGCCTCCTTGATTGTGCTCCCATTGGCGGGAGCATTTGGGGCATGGACAGTTGACATTTTTACGAACTGCGCAAGCACAGAATGCTCCCAGACATAGCACAGAACAGCACATGCAGCTTTTGGAGGGCCACGGCTGCTGAGTGGATCAACATGGAATGTTTGCGAGGGCACAGAAGGACTACAGGGTCTAGAAGAAGCCCTAGGTAAGTTAAACTGGCCACATTAGGTTTACCTTAGGTTACCTTTAACCACCCTGGCGTTCTATTAAGATCGCCAGGGCGGTTGCGGGAGGGTTTTTCTTTTATAAAAAAAAAAATCTATTACATGCAGCCAACTGAAAGTTGGCTGCATGAAAGCCCACTAGAGGGCGCTCCTGACGCGTACTTCTACCTCCGGCGATCAGAAGTAACAAGAAAGGCGCTTTACTCGTCGCCATGGCGACGAGCGGAGTGACGTCATGGACGTCAGCCGACGTCCTGACGTCACCCGCCTCCGATCCAGCCCTTAGCGCTGGCCGGAACTGATTGGTCCAGCTGCGCAGGGCTCGGGCGGCTGGGGGGACCCTCTTTCGCCGCTGCTCACCGCGGATCACCGCAAAGCGGCGGCTATCAGGTAGCCGGCTGCGTGTGCACCTTTTTATTTGGAGCAAATCGGCCCAGCAGGGCCTGAGCGGCACCCTCCGGCGGTAATGGACCAGCTGAGCTCGTCCATACCGCTAAGGAGGTTAATTAGATACATTTTCATGTAAATTCACTTCGGTGAATTTGGTATGCATTTCGAAAATTTGGATAAAAAATGTACACAAACAAAAGAAGATTTGGATCCCAAAAATTGCAAGATGCATATACACAAAAATGTGCGCAGAAATCACAGGAATAAGTCTGGAAGCCACCTTATAGTGATGACTCGAACCTCCGATTTTACATTTCGCAAACCTCGAATGCGAACTTCCACAAAAGTTCGGGGTCGCACAAACTTTGCGAACCGCAATATACTTCAATGGGAAGGCGAACTTTCAAAACTTCAAACATTAATTCTGGCCAGAAAAGTGATGTAAAAGATGTTTCAAGGGGTCTAACACCTGGAGGGGGGCATGGCGGGGGTGGGATACACGCTAAAAGTCCCGGGGAAAATCAGGATGTGACGCACAGCATCGTTTTAAGGGCAGAAATTACATTGCAATGCTAAATTGGAGGCATAAAGTGCTTTAAAGGGAAGGTTCAGGGAGGGTGCCTAAAAAATAAAAATCAATTTCCACTTACCTGGGGCTTCCTCCAGCCCGTGGCAGGCAGGAGGTGCCCTCGCCGCCGCTCCGCAGGCTCCCGGGGGTCTCCGGTGGCCGACCCGACCTGGCCAGGCCGGCTGCCAGGTCGGGCTCTTCTGCGCTCCAAGGCCCGGCACATCTGCGTCCCACGCCGGCGCGCTGACGTCATCGGACGTCCGCCGGGCTGTACTGCGCAGGCGCAGTAGTTCTGAGCTGTTTTGGGGTGCTTTGTAGCAATAAGTATCAGCAAGAAGCAAGCTAACAAGCTTAACAGCCTAACTAAGCTTTCCCTATCTCGTCTCCAATGTCTCTCCCTTCTCTTCCTAATTCAGCAGAGTGAGGAAATGGCCGACGCTGCTGCCTTTTATAAAGGGGGGAGGGGTTCCAGGAGGGAGTGTAGCCTTATTAGCTTCCATGTGTCTGCTGACTGTGATGTTGAAGGTCAAAGTTTAGCTCAATGATGTAGTGTAGGGGGCAGGTCGAACTTGCATAAAGTTTGCGTTCGATGGCGAATGCAAACCACCAATGTTCATGCGAATAAGTTTGTATGCGAACTGTTCGGGCCATCTCTACTGCCTTACACCTGTTATTTTGTGAGTCAGTTACCTTAGTGACTGCTGCACTAGGAATAAATAATTTATACACTGCTATTTTAGCCACAAGTGCTTCTTAACTTAGTGTTGCTAATCCAAAAGGAAATGAAGGTCACTTGAATGTTACTGACATGATCTAGAAATCTGTGAAAAGGATGTCTTCGAATATATTTTAATGCTTGAGCAAATTACCATGTTGCAGGGTATGTATGAAACACACTGAAACAAGAAGAGGTTAAGACAGCTAGCTGAATAATTTATCCGTAATATATTTCTTATTCCAGCATCCCTTAAACTTGGTATGATTTATGTGTGTTAAGCAAGTGTTGGATGGTGATCACTCTACCAGCTTTAAGGATATTGAAATGAAAGAGTAAATCATTTTTCTGTTGCTATACAGGTAGAAATGCTGCTGCTGCCTTGTTGGCAAGTAGCCGACACTGCCTCTGCAGAAGCTGAGCACGTGACCTCAGCACAAAATGTGCACATTCACGAACGGCTTTTGGAAAATGCTGAGTGAGAGACAGGTTCCCCACTGAATTACACAAGAAGACAGAAGCTCAAAGTCAATATTATAACACAAAAACGTAATAGAACCAAGTGCTTGCAAGTCATACTAATGTGCAGCAGATAACAGCATGCTTCTTTGAGAAAAACAGCATGTGTTTCATACTTTACCACTGCGTGCAGAAGGCTCTCAGAATGGCTGCAACATCTGATGACTGCAAAGATTTCACTGTGTGTTACATATTGTTTTTCCTGCTTGGTTTCCCATTTTATTTAAGATCTGCAAGATTTGAATTATCAATACATTGTAGTGTAGCTGTTAATGTAAAATATCTATACAACTATACATACATCCATTCTCTCTCTCTCTCTCTCTCTCTCTCTCTCTCTCTCTCTCTCTCTCTCTCTCTCTCTCTCTCTCTCTCTCTCTCTCTCTCTCTCTCTCTCTCTCTCTCTCTCTCTCTCTCTCTCTCTCTCTCTCTCTCTATATATATATATATATATATATATATATATATATACACAGTGGCTTGCAAAAGTAATTGACCCCCTTGAAGTTTTCCACATTTTGTCACATTACTGCTACAAACATGAATCAATTTTATTGGAATTCCACGTGAAAGACCAATACAAAGTGGTGTACACGTGAGAAGTGTAACGAAAATCATACATGATTCCAAACATTTTTTACAGATCAATACCTGCAAAGTGGGGTGTGCGTAATTATTCAGCCCCCTTTATTCTGAGTGCAGTCAGTTGCCCATAGACATTGCCTGATGAGGGCTAATAACTAAATAGAGTGCACCTGTGTGTAATCTAATGTCAGTACAAATACAGCTGCTCTGCTACGGCCTCAGGGGTTGTCTAAGAGAATCTTGGGAGCAACAACACCATGAAGTCCAAAGAACACACCAGACAGGTCAGGGATAAAGTTATTGAGAAATTTAAAGCAGGCTTAGGCTACAAAAAGATTTCCAAAGCCTTTGAACATCCCACTGAGCACTGTTCAAGCGATCATTCAGAAATGGAAGGAGTATGGCACAACTGTAAAGCAACCAAGACAAGGCCGTCCACCTAAACTCACAGGCCGAACAAGAAGAGCACTGATCAGAAATGCCGTCAAGAGGCCCATGGTGACTCTGGATGAGCTGCAGAGATCTACAGCTCAGCTGGGGGAAGCTGTCCATAGGACAACTATTAGTCGTGCACTGCACAAAGTCCTTTATGGAAGAGTGGCAAGAAGAAAGCAATTGTGAACAGAAAAGCATAGGAAATCCCGTTTGCAGTTTGCCACAAGCCATGTGGGGGACACAGCAAACATGTGGAAGAAGGTGCTCTGGTCAGATGAGACCAAAATAGAACTTTTTGGCCAAAATGAAAAACGCTATGTGTGGTGGTAAACTAACACTGCACATCACTCAAACACACCATCCCCACTGTCAAATATGGTGGTGGCAGCATCATGCTCTGGGGGTGCTTCTCTTCAGCAGTGACAGGGAATCTGGTCAGAGTTGATAGGAAGATGTATGGAGCCAAATACAGGGCAATCTTGGAAGAAAACCTCTTGGAGTCTGCAAAAGACTTGAGACTGGGGCGGAGGTTCACCTTCCAGCAGGACAACGACCCTAAACGTAAAGGCAGGGCAACAATGGAATGGTTTAAAACAAAACATATCCATGTGTTAGAATGGCCCAGTCAAAGTCCAGATCTAAATCCAATCGAGAATCTGTGGCAAGATCTGAAAACTGCCGTTCACAAATGCTGTCCATCTAATCTGACTGAGCTGGAGCTGTTTTGCAAAATAGAATGGGCAACGATATCAGTCTCTAGATGTGCAAAGCTGGTAGAGACATACCCTAAAAGACTGGCAGCTGTAATTGCAGCAAAAGGTGGTTCTACAAAGTATTGACTCGGAGCTGAATAATTACACACACCCCACAGCAGTTATTGATTTGTAAAAAAAAATTGGAATCATGTATGATTTTCATTCCACTTCTCACGTGTACACCACTTTGTATTGGTCTTTCACATGGAATTCCAATAAAATTGATTCATGTTTGTGGCAGTAATGTGACAAAATGTGGAAAACTTCAAGGGGGCCGAATACTTTTGCAAGCCACTGTATATACAGTACTGTCCATAATTATTCATACCCCTAGCAAAGGTGTCTCCCAAAAGGTAATAAGATGTACCAGAAACATTATTGTGGCATTGTGACATTATTATCTTTTATTTACATTTGAGAAAAAAACTGTCCAGTCCAAAATTATTCATACCCTTCACAAACTGTCACAGTCTGTAGGAAAATCCAAAGTTCTATACCGTTCCCAATAGTCCAGACCAAGGAGGATGCCACTTCTCCAGATAAGGCACTCGAAAGCTCTCTTAGGCTTTGAAAATGCTCATCTGGAGAAAGAAAAATTATTCTGGTCTTCTGCGTTATGGTCAGACGAAAAAAAAATTGTTTGGTCACAATGATGTTTCCTTCATTGGTGTAAAAAAGATAAAGCCTTCAACCCAAAGAACACCATCCCCACTGTTAAACATGGTGGAGGAAACCTAGTGCTTTGGCGGTGTTTTTCAGTCAATGGACCAAGGAATCTAATTGCAGTAAATTGCACCATGAAAAAAGAGCAATACACGAGGATTCTCAACGACAACATCATACAGTTTGCAGAGAAACATGGCCTTGGACACCAGTGGACATTCCAGCATGACAATGACCCAAAACACACAGCAAAATGGTGAAGAAATGGTTAGCAGACAACAACATTAACATTTTAGAGTGGCCCAGCCAGACTAGTCCTGACTTGAATCCAATTGAGAATCTGTGGAGGGAGTTAAAGCTCAGATGGCAAGAAGACCCTCCAACCTGAAAGATTTGGAGGTCATTGCTAAAGACGAATGGGCAAAAATACCTGTGGAGACATGCAAAAAGCTGGCCTGAAAATATAGGAAGCGTTTGATTGCTGTAATAGCCAATAAAGGCTTTTCTATTGATTATTGAGAAGGGTATGAATAATTTTGGACTGGACACTTTTTGCTCAAATGTAAATAAAAGCTGAGAAATGTTTTCTTCCACAATAATGCCACTTGTACATCTCGGTTGAATAAAAGTAACTTTAAGTCAAAATTTGTCAGGGGTATCAATAATTATGGGCTGCACTGTATATATGCTTACCTCTGAAATGCATTTTTTTTTAATGTAACTTTCACAATACAGGGTCCAAAATTAATTCCCAAACCAGTGGCGGCTCTACGCTGGGGCCAGAGGAGGCACAGGTCCCCTCTGCTGATCACTATGCTCCCCTCTGCTGAGTAACATACATTTTAACTGTTTCCAGGCTCCAACATAGTGCACTGAATAGGAAAACCAGCTACAGAGTTAAGGAATTTCACACTCAGGCACACAAATGGTGTTTTCTTTCCCCCCTGTATAGTACATTTTTTTCACGGAGCTGAATTCCTCTCTTATCATCTTATTAATTCACTGGTTATGCAGACAAGGACATAACATGTTTAACATAGATAAACAGAAGACAGATTGACTCCTTGTAAAGGGGCCCATACACTTACCGATTTTCCCGCCGATATTCAGCCGATTTGATCACTGTGATTGGATCGGCTGTGAAATTGTTGCGCAAACGCTGACCGAACTATCCATTTCTGTCCAAAATCGATCGTTCCCGTCGATTCCCGTCGTTTGTCTGTGCAGAAGATTTCGCTCGATCGCCAGCGGGTTCGGGAATGCGTTGATAGCGGCGTTCGAATGCCTGACGACAGACGCTAGCAGCAATACATTACCTGATCCGGCCGGCGCGAGTCCCCGCTGTCACCGCTGCTCCTTCTCCGTGCTGGGCTCCGAGTCCGATTCACAATCTGTTTGCAGTAAAAGCAGCCATACGATCCCTCTCTAATCAGATTTAATCAGAGAGGGTTCTTTTCTGTTGGTCGATCGGATGGCAAATCGACCAGTGTATGGCCACCTTAAAGATAACCTAAAGTAAAAAAAAAATGAGATTAACTCACCTGGGGCTTCCCTCAGCCCCCTGCAGACGATCGGTGCCTTTGCAGATCCGCTCCGATGGCCCAGGACCCGCCGGCGAACACTTCCGGTTTGGCCGTCACCGGCCGACAGGCATGGGAACACGATAGCAGCATAGGGGGTGATATACAGGCTGGGAACGCGAGGAATCACTCGCGTTCCCATGCCTGTCGGCCGGTGACGGCGACACCGGAAGTCGTCGCTGGCGGGTCCAGAAGCATCGGACCGGAGCTGCGAGGGCACCGATCGTCTGCAGGGGGCTGAGGGAAGCCCCAGGTGAGTTAATCTCATTTTTTTTTGGTTGCCTTTAGGTTCACTTTAAGAAGCTGGGTGTGTTGGGTGTGTTATTGCCAAAGTAATTAGAGCTGAGCTGAACTGTGAAAATGACCAGGGTAGGGAATCGTGGTTAAAGTCAACACCATCAACTTCTATGCAATTTGCAAAACTAGTTTGTCGAATATTTGTGGGAATACCAGAAGTTGTAGGACATTTGCGCAAAAGTGTTGTAGCTGTTCTTGCTTATCTGTAATGGGCAATAGCCTAATGTTACATCACAGCTTTGCCACCTTTTATGTAAAAAGTTTATTCAGTGGCAGTATCCTGAACACTCCAGTAAAAATTATAAGTGCAGAAAAATTGCGCAAAAATTGCAGAAACATTGCTAGTGCTGAAAAATCTACTTTCTCTTAATTGGCATCGATCACTAAGGGACTGCAGGATCAATCAGGTACATATTACTGTGCAATTATGATTATTTATTGAAAGGAAATTATTTATATACCACACATACATTTTTATTAAAGTTACATCTATTTGTTGTTATTTAAAAAACCTCCCTAGCGGTATTGATAGATATACACATCAATACAAAACATGCTGTGAACAGTATTGATGTGCATACATGCCAATACTCTCCTGCACTGTATACTAGACCCTTACTTGACAAATTTTGGCAAGTTACAGAAAAAAAAAAGTTATGAAAATGAATTGGATTACTTTTTGCACCAATCCTGCGAAAATTGAATGCCAGAGAGGTTAAAAAGCATTTTTTTTATCCCACTTTATTGCATATTGTTTGCAGCTAGAATTGGGCCTATTGTTTTTGCTCAAAGTTTGCATGCAAGCCAGAAATATTAGTATCTTATTGACTATCTCAATCAGGAACCATGGCCATTATTCAAATTGATGAGATATTCTTCTTTCTCATTGGTCTGTGAAGTGACATGATTTACAACAGCATGTGAGTCAATATTCAGCCAGTTGGTAGCTAGTAGTAGCCAAGGAAACACCAATCTTCTAGTCTTTGGCATTTTATGAATAGGCTTCTGCAATATATGATAATTCTGTCTTATAAATAGGTTCCTAATGTTAGGTACACACTATGAGATTTTCTGGCAAATTTATTGTCAGATCGATTATTTCCAGCATGTCCGATCTGATTTCCGATTTTTCTGATCAGTTCAATAGGAAATCGATCCGAAAATTAGATGGACATGTTGGAAATAATCGATCTGACAGTAAATCTGCCAGAAAATATCATAGTGTTTACCTACCAACCAAGCATTAGTATTAGTGAATCATAAATCAGTAATAGTGTCACACATCTGCAGCACATCTGCAGCAAGCTGAAGGTTTTTTTTGTTTGTTTTTTTGTTTTTTTTTAATAACTAAATGTTGCTGCATAGTGTAAAATAAATAGCTGCTTAGCTTTAAACTGCTATTGAACTGCACATTTTTGCAGCTGTGGCAGATTCTGAATTGGCTCACTGACCATGTCGGGTACATGTGATGTTATGCACTCCATTAAGTCATGACTGCGGAATAAAAAGGATATTATGGGGTTCTCTTGCAGCTCTATAACCTGCATAAAACATCATGGCCTCATACTTTTACCTTGTGAACTCTTTGTGACCTTTACCAATGTAATTTTGTCAGAGGAAAACGTACTATTTAACACTAGTAACATATATAACTGTAGCTAGTGACTGAAGGTGGCCAATAAAGATTAAAAAAAAGCTGTTTAAAAGGAAGGTAACCATAAGCTGTTTAAAATAAAGGTAACTATAAGCTTATGTTCCATGATGACAACGCTCAAAGTTTAGAGAGTTTTATTAATAAGGACAAAAACAACACCGTTTGTGGCCTGAAGCCTCTTCCTCAGGTAAATTAGTCTTGTCCAAAGCTGTATGTAGCTTAGAGCGCCTTTTAGGTCCTATTGTTTTTGTTCTTATTAATAAAACTGTCGAAATTTTGAGCGGCATGCTTATTTTCTGGTGTGATTCAGATGCTAGGGCAGCCAAATACACCAGCAGGGCTGCCAGGCAACTGATATTGTTTAACCTCCTTGCCGGTTATCCCGAGCTCAGCTCGGGGTAACCTGCGCAGGAGGATTTCTCAGGCCCCGCTGGGCCGATTTGCATAATTTTTTTTTTGTTACAAGCAGCTAGCACTTTGCTAGCTGCTTGTAACACCCGATCGTCGCCGCTATCCGCAACGTTGCGCCGCCCCCCCCCCCCTTCCAGACCCCTTGCGCAGCCTGGCCAATCAGGGCCAGGCAGCGCTGAGGGGTGGCCCGGGATTCCCTGTGACGTCCCGACGTCCATGACGTCGGTGACGTCATCCCGCCCCGTTGCCATGGCGACCGGGGAAGCCCTATAGGAAGTCCCGTTCTCAACGGGTTTTCCTGCAAACTCTGATAGTCGAAGGCGATCGGAGTGGGTGGGGGGATGCCGCCGCTCAGCGGCTATCATGTAGCGAGCCCTGGGCTCGCTACATGATTTAAAAAAAAAAAATTAAAAAAAAGTGCGGCGCTGCCTCCTTGCCGGATTTTTTAGACCGGCAAGGAGGTTAAAAGGAAATAATTATGGCAGCCTCCATATAGTTCTTGCTTCAGGTTCCCTTTAACTTAGATAATTTTTCCCAACTTATTTTCATTTTCAATAACCCCCACCCAAATTTACCCCCCTCCCTCATTAGCATTCTTAATTAGTGATGAAGAAAGATTTACTGTACTGTAGCTTAAAATTGAGCATTTTAAAGTCGGCAGTTGCCGAGCAATTGGGAGCTAGGTAAAGTGTAACTGTCGGGCATAAAATCAATTCTTTATTTTTCTCTGGTAAACAAGTAATAAGGATGCTAACCAGACAATCCAAAAGTTAAAATTACTATTACTTTTCTTGTTGATAAATTATCATTCCCCGGTTTACCCTACTCTTATTTGGTACATGGCCACACAAAGGAAGTTGCAGGGCATGCTGGGTTGTCTTTTTTTTTTGCTTCTTTACTTTCCTCTCAGACATAATGCAGCCTGATTGGCTGAAGCCTCTTTCCCTCCTGTTTTCACCTACCACACCTCTTTTCCTCTCTGATTGGCCAATATTTCTCATACTGAGATAATGCACTTTATATTGCAGAGCTGGGTGGGAGTGCATCAAGACTGGGAGGAGGGCAAGCAATGCATACACAATCAGGCAGAGGAGACTAAGGGAGGAAATTACATCAGGATTGGCTTCAAGATAGACGCAGTTAAAATGGAGAATCCTAAAAAGGATTTTCTCTTTTTTACAATAGAAAAATCACACAAAAAAAATCAAAATCTGGACAGTGCAATACATATGTTATGTAAGTAGAGCAAGTATTTACCCACTCATAAATACATTTAGAAGTATGTGGTTTTTTTTTACTTTTCAGAGATAGTATGACAGCTCCACTTTCAGTATACAGCAGTTAAAGGCTGTGAAAGGCTGAATTCAGTCACCTCTGTGGGTCAATAGGGCATTTGAATGTTAAAGGGGTTCTTTGGTGGTATTAACAAAAACAAAAACCAACACCTGTGGCTTCTATCGGCCCCCTGCAGCTGTCATGTCCTACGTTGTCCTCCTATGATCCTCTATTCCCTGCCGCCGGTCCTGGTCTAATTACGTGTCTAACTAGGCTGCGTGGCAGTGTGCGTGCTTGCTTGCTCCCGCGCACGTCATCGGGAGCTTACAAAGAAAACTTTGTATTGCACATGCACAGTAAGCTCTCGATGACGCGCGCGTGGGAGCGAGCACTATTCATCTATTTAGATAAATATTAGACCAGGACCGGCAGTGGGGAATAAAAGGACCGTAGGAGGACCAGCTGGACATGGCAGCTATAGGGGGCTGATAGAAGCCCCAGGTAAGTGTTGTTTTTTGTTTTTTTATGACCACCAAAGAACCCCTTTAAAACACCTTTTTTATCACAGTCTGTTGAAAATACAGAATGAAGGAAATAATACTCATCCCTCAACTTCAAATAATTTAACCTCTTGCAACTTCAAATAGTTTAACCTCTTGCTCCATGGCGATTGGCGTGAACGCGGCGGCAACCCGAGGATCACTCCACGTCGATTGGCGTGAATGGTTTCCTATGGGCATTGCAGGAGAGCGTGCGCGCTGATTGATGCGCGCATCTCTGCTTGGAAGGCAGACCTCCCCTCCGCCTTCAGTCTCCCAGCAGTGATCACCGGTAATTAGACTGTACAGCGCTGCAATCTAAGGCAGCGCTGTACTGGGGACACAGGAAAGCGATCTGCTGTGATAGGCTTATGGGGGGAGGGAGGGTAAAAAAATGAACAATTTTATTTAAAAAAAAAAACAAATATTAAAAAAAAAACATTGGGGGAGCGACAGGGCTTTGGAGTCTGGGTCGAGGTGTCGGAGCAATTTGTGGTACCCCGAGTCGGAGTTGGAGTTGGTGATTTCATTAACTGAGGAGTCTGAGTCGGGAGTCAGATGGTTTTTGTACAAAATCCACAGCACTGGTAAGTATTAGACTAAGGAGTCGAGGAGTCGGAGTCAGAGCGATTTTGGGTACCCGAAGTCGGAGTTGGTGATTTCATAAATTGAGGAGTCTGAGTTGGAGTCGGAAGATTTTTGTACCTACTCCACAGCCCTGGGGAGCAATCAGACCCCACCAACAGAGAGCACTGTTTGTGGGGAGAAAAGGGGGGGAAGGAAGTCACTTGTGTGCTGAGTTGTGCGGCCCTGCAGCGAGGCCTTAAAGCTGCAGTGGCCCATTTAGTCAAAAATGGCCTGGTCACTAGGGGGGTTTAACACCACGGTCCTTAAAGTGGTCTGAAAGCCAGCATTTCTACTTTGCTGTAAAAGATTCCTCACAGCTTGAAAGCTACTATCCCAGAAGAAAATTCTAGCAGAACATCACTGAAAAGGTTAAAAAAAAGCACTTTCTCCTGCTATTCCACTTCAAATCTGCATCCAAACTGGAGATAACAGTATCTGTTTTATAAACTATATCTGCTTCAGGTGCACACAGTGTTCAGAATTGCTCCTTAGAAGAGTTCAAAATATAATAAAAAGCAGTTATAATAGAAAAATAATAAAATGCAATGCCAGCTTTCAAGGCAAGATAAACTATACTTTGGAAATGTGTAATTTGTAAACAGACAATTTTACGTTTGCACAAAAGCCAATATGATAATTGTATGAGTAATAAAAAGTAGGAAAACACATTTTTACTGAATGTTATGTCAGAGTTTCAGACCACTTTAATTGGTTAACAATTTATAACCCTTTAAATTATTTGTTTCCTGAGAGGCCAGGAAACAGAACCAGAGATCACTGGTGAAATAGAGTGGTGATGCTCATAACAAATCCACTGCTATGCTTTCTTGTTTTTAAGGTAGTGGACAATGATCAAAAAAGATCTGCTATATATGCATACACTCCTATCTATCTATCGATCTATCTATCTATCTATCTATCTATCTATCTATCTATCTATCTATCTATCCAAACACACATATGAAAATGATAGTTTGGCTGTGTTGCAGTCCCCTGTGTTATTTTCCCCTTATCTTATGTACCATGAATGCAGAATGACATTATTGGAGTCAGTGAGGTTCCTGCTTCATTTGCTGCACTTCACTTATCCGTTGCTATGGTCTCTCATATTGGAGATGACTTTTTGTTGTGCCAAGACCAGAACCTAGGTGTAATTTAGAAGAATGAGTCTTGACATTGACATTGTTCAACTCTGCACTGGATCATTACACAATGTATCAAGAGTCTTTCAGCACTTTGCTCTTCTTTTATTTTAAATTATAGCGATTTTCAGAACTGCTATATTTGAGTCCACATGCTAGTACATACAATAATGCGCCACTGGCAGGTAAGAAACCAGCTAGGCATTTGGCCAGGAATAATAATTAAACAGGCTTAAACTAAATTGTTCTCACTGTACATGTTGGTTTTGAAGATGGCTTTATTTTGTGGCTGAGGATGTTTAAGATCTAAACAATAAAGCCCTAAGGTGCATAGACGCTGCCTTTTGAAATCACACTGTGGATAAGTAGATGTTAAAACAAGAGACAGAAAACAATTACATTTCTTAATGGGAAATTCTAGCTAGTATGCTTCATGCAATTATTTAGTGAGCTGGATTTTCAGTGATCAATTGCAGTTATTCTCAGCCTAGCTATTCAGATGAAATAAATACATTTAGAAGAAAAATGGATTGCCCTAGATGAACCATGCAATGATTCTGTATAGTAGTGATATATCAGCAGAAGGCATAAGGGGAGATTAAAGCTGGTCAATTGCATCTTAATAAAGTCTGTACTGTGATCTTCAGTCTAAATGACCTTGCGACCAGCGTTACAGCACTTGGTACATGGAGGTTATGCAAAGTATTTTATACCTAACATACAAGTGGTTGACAAAATTAGCTTGTAACAACGCTGCAGGCCTTTACAGAGGTGAATTGACATGTACGTGCATAGAAATGCTTACATACTAAATGTGATTTTACCGAGATTTGTGTGTGTGTGCATTTTTGACAGTTGACAATTTCTGTATTTATATAACTGTGTTTGCGAGAAAAAAACCCACAAATGTTAAAATGCAAGTAAAATGTACAGAAAGCATGTTTAAGTGGTAACATTCACACTATTGAAAAGCATTTGTGAAAAGATGTAGGTTTCTTTAGCAGTAATCCCTTCCCCACCGCTGGTACGCATATCTATGCCCCTTAAAACTTGACTTGCGCACCAGAGGCCTAGATATGCATACATGTTTAGTTACCTTTCCTCTCGTGACCCCCGAGCACCTCCCATTCATTGTCATCGCCATCCCGCCTTTTTGTGTTTGGTGAGTGGGAGAAGCTGTTCCCAAAGTCGATCACAGTGCCTGTGATGAATGAAAGCCGGCAAGTCGGCCGGTATTCATTCACAAAGTGAAAATAAAAGTAAAATGTACAAAACAATCCTATGTACCATTTACAGGAATTAAGTGTGGTGACATCTTGTGGCCAAAAAGCAAAAATACACCTACATATACTATTATATATAAAAATAAATACATTTGTATTTATTTTTAAACCCTATTTACCCTACTTCAGTTACCAAAATAAAAAAAACTTAGAAAAAAAAGGAAAAAAAGACATCATTAAAAAAATGCATAAATACATAAAATTTACATAAATTTAATATGTATGCTGTAAAGGTATATTACTGTATATTACTGTTACTTTTGTAAATAAAAGCTTGTAATTATTAATATAGAATTAAAAACCCAGAAAAATACACCTTTATTTCCAAATAATATATTCTCACCATAGATTGTACTAGGGACAGTATTTCATGCTGATGAACTAATTCACACTGTTCTTACACCGGGTGACAAATGTGCCAGTAGGCGAGCCTCGACTTTGGGAAGTCTTCTTTCCCCCAGTCTGTTTACGTCAACTTCGCGTCGCCCGTGCTGGTTGAATACGGTCATACAAGTGTGGTACGGCAATGTGTCAATACTATCATGTCCATCAAATCTCTAAGACGATTGTTTCATTGCATAATGGCAAGTGTTTCCGAATGAAGCAATATATCAATTGCCATACAAGATTTGTAGTCTATCTCATTACTTGTTCTGTTCTGTGGGTTGCACCACCTGCCATCTGAGACAGCATGTATCAGAACATTACAGAGGTCCTGAGTGGCTCACAACAGAAATCTTTAACATGGGCAGACATTTTCGCCAGGTTTATCATGGCGACATGTCCTCTTTTTCTTTTCAGGGTATAGAACGCATTTTGAGACCCGTCAGGAGGGGACATGCTGAAATTATTGCTTAACCAGGGAAGCCTATTGGATTTTCCAATTAGGCACACAATCACCATATGACCTTACCGGGTGGGATTTGAACTGTGTGACTTGAGCTATCTAGACACATGCGAGATTTAGTGTCCGATATTTGACAGCTCTGTGATAGTTATATATGATTTATCTAAATACTGCTGGATGCCATCTGTTGCATGTTTCTGTCTGCGCACTTTTTTGTAACGCTCATGTACCTGTTTCTCATGTTACATTACATTACATTTTACCTCAGTTTGGGTTTCAATTTTCTGTTGATGTATATACATTTCCAATCTGGAAGTGTGAATTGGCTCTCATACTCCTGCGACTTGTCCTATAAGACTTGTCATACTCTTGCATTTTTTACTGCGATCGCTAAGTTTTTACTTGGTTCTTGATTACTAAATTACATTACTTTGTCATACTGATTACTTGTTTTTACATGTATTTGGGACATTACCCAATTTTTATCTTTGACCAGAGAAATTTGATATTTCCACTCTAATAAATAATTAGAAAAATTAAACCAATATATCATCTGCTTATCAATTTTTTTTAAAGGATCCAACAAATCGTTCAGCTTTAATATTTTTGTATATTTTGTTTCTGATTTTTACAACACAATTGATCAGAATTGTATTGATAAAAATGGGACAATTAGTTGGACATCCGTATACTAACTTTGCCTGACACACTGCCCCAGTATTGGCTCCGCTTATACTTCTAGTACTTTCATTGTTATCCATCATGCATAGTATTTATAGACGGTCAACATCTTCTGCAGCACTTTACAGAGTATATAGTCTTGTCACTAACTCGCCGTCAGGGTCAGAGGGGCTCACAATCTAATGTCTACCATAGTCATATATCCATCATAGTGTAGGCCCATTTTTTTAGGGGAGAGCACATAAACTTATCTGTATGTGTTTGGGATGAGGTAAGAAACTGGGGCACCCCGAGGAAACCCACACAGACTAGGGGACCAAGTACTATCCACTATACCACTACTACCTGGTCCTGCACACTGGAAAATCTTTGTGCAGAGTGGGGCTGAAAAGAAAATGACCAGCATCCTCTGCTTGCTGTTTTGCATATACATTGAAACAAACTTATATTTAATGCATATTTCATTAAAATGGGACATTTTCTGCTACTTCAAGAAATAGACATGGTCACTAAAATATGTTTCCACTCACTTTTTTTTATATCTGTTACTTATACTTGAATTCTGCAGTCTGTTTTTCTGACTGCATGCGAGCTACAGTGGGATGTGAAAGTTTGGGCAACCTTGTTAATTCTCATGATTTTCCTGTATAAATCGTTGGTGGTTACAATAAAAACTGTCTTTTAAATATATCATATAGGAGACACACACAGTGATATTTAAGAAATGAAATGAAGTTTATTGGATTTACAGAAAGCGCGCAATAATTGTTTAAATACATTTAGGTAGGTGCATAAATTTGGGCACCACAAAAAAAGATAATTTTATTGTTCCAAAACCTTTAGAACTAATTATTGGAACTCAAATAGGCTTGGTAAGCTCAGTGACCCCTGACCTACATACACAGGTGAATCCAATTATAAGAAAGAGTATTTAAGGGGGTCAATTGTAAGTGTCCCTCCTCTTTTAATTTTCTCTGAAGAGTAGCAACATGGGGGTCTCAAAACAACTCTCAAATAACCTGAAGACAAAGATTCACCATCATGGTTTAGGGGAAGGATACAGAAAGCTGTCTCAGAAATTTCAGCAGTCTGTTTCCATGGTTAGGAACATATTGAGGAGATGGAAGACCACAGGCTCAGTTCAAGTTAAGGCTCAAAGTGACAGACCAAGAAAAATCTCAGATAAACAGAAGCAATGGTGGTTAGAACAGTCAGAGTCAACCCACAGATGAGCACCAAAGACCTACAACATCATCTTGCTGCAGATTAAGTCACTGTGCATCGTTCAACCATTCAGTGCACTTTACACAAGGAGATTCTGTATGCGAGAGTGATGAAGAGGAAGCCTTTTCTCCGCCCACAGCACAAACCGAGCCGCTTGAGGTATGCTAAAGCACATTTGGACAAGCTAGCTTCATTTTGGAATAAGGTGCTGTGGACTGATTAAATTAAAATTGAGTTATTTGGGCATAACCAGGGGCATTATGCATGGAGGAAAAACACAGAATTCCAAGAAAAACATCTGCTACCTACAGTAAAATATGGTGGTGTTTCCTTCATGCTGTGGGGCTGTGTGGCCAGTGCGGGTACTGGGAATCTTGTCAAAGTTGAAGGACGCATGGATTCCACTCAGTATCAGCAGTTTCTGGAGACCAATGTCCAGGAATCAGTGTCAAAGCTGAAGCTGCCCTGGGGCTGGATCTTTTAACAAGACAAAGACCCTAAACCCTGCTCAAAATCCACTAAAGCAATTGTGCAGAGGAATAGGTAAAACATTGTGGAATGGCCATCTCAGTCCCCAGACCTGAATATAATTGAAAATCTGTGGTGTGAGTTAAAGAGAGCTGTCCATGCTCGGAAGCCATCAAACCTGAATGAACTAGAGATGTTTTGTAAAGAGGAATGGTCCAAAATACTTTCAGCCAGAATCCAGACTCTCATTGGAACGTACAGGAAGCGTTTAGAGGCTATAATTTCTGCAAAAAGAGGATCTACTAAATATTGATTTCATTTCTTTTTTTGTGGTGCCCAAATTTATGCACCTGCCTAATTTTATTTAAACAATTATTGCGCACTTTCTGTAAATCCAATAAACTTTATTTCACTTCTCAAATATCACTGTGTATGTCTCTTGTATGATATATTTAACTGACTTTTTTTTATCATAACAACAAATGATTTATACAGGAAAATTATGACAATTAACAAGGTTGCCCAAACTTTCGCATCCAACAGTATCATATTGCCAGTGATGTCAGCATTATGCACATAAGATGGAGAACTCACACAAGGGTTTAACATTCTGTGCACACTTACCTTTGTTTGATATATGAAATAGTTTACAATCACAACAGAATCAGCTTCTTAAAGGACACGTGAACTTAGAGGGATACGTACGGAGGCTGGCATATTTATTTCCTTTTAAATAATACATGTTGTCTGGCTCTCCTGCTTAGTCTCTGCCTCTAATACTTTTAGCCATGGACCCTAAACAAGTATGAAAATCAGATGCTTACATTATTGTTTCAGTACCCAAAATCACATGAAAAAAATACAACTTAATTTCCAAATAGAATATTGTCGATACATGGACTGTAGACATAATTTAAATGGTGTAATAACTGGGACAAATCGGCAAATAAAATGTGTGGGTTTAAATTACAGTAGCATGTTTTATTTTAAAACTACTGGTATATTAGCTGAAACTGAGCAATAATGATTTTTTTTCTTCTTATTCACTTTAAAATGCATATAAAATAAAATAATTGTTAGCAAAAAGTACCACCCAAAGAAAGCTTAATGTGTGGAAAAAAAAAACAATGTATGGATCATGTCAGTGTGATAAGTAGTGATAAAGTTATTGCCGAATGAATGAATTGTGATATTGCTCTTAAATTTAAGGGGAAAACCCCTTAGAGGGGAAGTGGTTAACATTTTTTTTAAAATATATAAAGAAGATAATCTAGTGAAGATATTGCATGTTCTCTTATTAAGTTTCTAAAAAGACAAACACAAAACTATAGCATGTATGCACATCACATGTCACAAATTACAAAATGCAGCATATTTTTTATTTACTAACTGTAAAATAAAATCTACACTTAAAGGAATGTTCATCCAGCTGATTTACAAGGTACATGCTAATTGCATGTCATATGCGTTGTTCTAGTTGGTAATAACGTTCAGATTTTTATCTGATGGTGGAAAATTTGTGGAGCGTGTTAGCAGTGCAAGTTGATGCAGGTCATTGAGTAGGATTGTATCTAACTTTCTAAAGCTGTTATTGGAAAACAGCCAGAGCTTCACTACAGATTTCTAAAATGAATGTAAAATGAAAGGCTGCAACAAAAAGACAGCTAAATCTAGATAGATAGATAGATAGATAGATAGATAGATAGATAGATAGATAGAGCACTCTATGTGCTATTTACTACTCCACTTTCAAGGATACTTTAAACACACGCAGCAGAGTAAATACCCTCTAATTCTGTTAAGAATCAGTGGCCCATATGCAATTCACTTTTCTCCTGAGATTTCTCCTAAGTTATATTTTCACACCTTGTTATAAAATGCCTTTTTAGGCCTCACTCACACTAGGTAGGTTTTTGTGCGCTTTGCCGAGCCTATTGCACTGTGGGTTCTGCAAGGTATTTATCTTCCAATGTAATTAAGGTGCTTGGTTCACATCTATGCACTGCTCTGAGCTGCGTTACAAAAACGTAGTGTTGCACGCATTTCTGTGCATTGAGCTGTAAAGCGCACATCAATGCAAGTGAATGGGTGCGTTTTTTAGCGCATAGAAGAGCATACAAGCGCATAGAAATGCATGTGTTTTTTACCCCAAATGAAAAAAAACAAAAAAAAAAAACCTTTTCATTTGAAAACCAATCTTTATTGACAACTGCTACAATAAGCAAGACATGCTTAAAAAAAGCACACCGCAACACACTGAAGCGTGCACTAAAGTGCATGCATTTATGCATTATTTTTATCATGCGCTTTTACACGTTTCTCAATGTACCCAATGTGAACGAGGCCTAAACCCCCAGCAAGCCAGAAAATAATTTTGCTACTTTTTCATCTACTTTTTCAATTGCAAATACTGAAAAGTTATTTTAAAAAGTTGAAAAAATATCTCTTAGGAGAAAACTCAGCAGAAAAAGTGAATTGCATATGGGCCTGTGTGTGAAAATATAAGCTTGAGACTACTCTATGGGACAGATATACTTTTGCCCTGTCTGTTTAAAGCGGACCCAAACCAAACATTTTTTATAATTAAAATATTTATTTGCACCACTCTGACACATACAAAGATAAATAAACACTCCTTCAAGCCTATGAGCATTTCAGTGCGCGCTTTTCACCCTCCTCTTTGCATAACTAGGGTTATACAGGTGGCAGCCATTAGCAATTCCTCCTTTGCTGGACACCACCTTCTCCACCAGTTTGCCGGATTTTTTGCCGGCAATATGAAAGGAAGGGAGGGGTTCCTCCAATAAATGTAAAATATTTTATATTTGTCATCATGCAGCTGAAAAAAGGCTGCTATTTATTATTATAATTTAGAAAATAGATTTTATTTCTGAAATCTTGTATTTTTAGTTTGGGTCCACTTTAAGTTAAAAATCATGGGAGGGCTGTGATGGGGAGCTGTCTGCTTCTGGGAAGCTGTTATAGGATGTTGTTTGTTACTGAGGTGGGTCATGCTGTACTTTGTTACTGGAGTCTGTTATGGGAGCTACCTGTTACAGAGGTCTGTCAATTGGATTTGTTTTTTTTACTGAGACATGCTACCTAATTATGTTGTTTGTGAGAAATGCTTCTCTAATATTGTAATTTATAGACCATGTTATGTAGTTGTTATCTGGGTGATATGTATGTGATGACCTATTTGCTGTTGCTAATTTGCCACACCTCATTCTAAGTGGCCATGCATCACTACAGACTGTCCATACATCACTACAGACTGGAAATGCCCACTCCAAGTTGTGACCTTTTTACTTCCCCCTTCAGTGTCCATACTACCTCCTCTCTCTTCTTCATTGCTTTCCCATGGCAATATTTTCCCTAGCACTCCTGCTTAATTATCTTATTGGGGTGGATATGCTGCCTAATAATTTTGTTTTGGGAATATGTTGCCTAATTTTGTTTAACTCTGCCTAATTTTGTTTGGAGCAACGCTTTGCCTAATTACATTATTGGGGGACACTGCCTAATTATATTGTTTGAAGGATTATGTTGCCTAATTATGTTTGGACATATGCTGGACATCATTTTATTTTACTTATTATGATGTTTGGTGAGTACAGGCTGCCTAATTATGTTGTTTGGGGGGATATGCTGCCTAATTGTTAATGATATATTTGATTTTTTATATTGACCTTAGATTCTAGATGTGGTTGCTGTAGGAAACAAATGATAGAGCTATTTTATTCATATTTTGAGGATAGTTTATACTTCATATTAGGTGTGACAGCCCATGCTAATCAATGGTCTTGTTCATATTCACTGCAATTTTCACATGCAGGAAAAAAACATCTGGCATTGCTGCATTATCTCCTTCACAATCATTGGCTATTTTTTCTCACCGTGCGCATGGTAACTGAGACATGTGTGTGGTGTGCTGACAAATGGCATTTACTTTGCAGTGCATGCCCCAAATATGAACCTAGCCTTAGCTGAAAGTTAATTTGCCAGTAAATATATCTACAGCTCCTGGGTCAGCTGGATAGCGGACTGGTAAGGCTGTTGCTTTTGAGGTAGGAATTGAGCCCTTTCACCAGGGTTTGAATCCCAGCTCAAGCTGGTACGTAAAACAGTATGGAGTCTTTGGGCAAGGGGATGTAATGACCCTGGTCACCTGTGGAGTGCGTCTTAACTGGCTGCAGCTCTGGTGCTTTGAGTCCACCAGGAGTGCAATATAAATATTGTGTCTTGTTTTGGTTTCAATGAACTTAATTATGTTACCTTACTGGGTAAATTTGCAGGATATGTATGTAGTTTCAGAACCATAAACCCCAGTGCAAATTGCCGACAACCCACTTTCCCTTCTTCCCTCCTCCAACACTGTATATATAATAACAAGGAAAAGGGTTGGCACTCCAGATACTGTATGTAGTCAAAATGCTACTGCTGCATGTTAAATAATTTATGCAACATTTCAAGGCAACTTGTGCCTCTTTTTCAGGATAAACAAATGCCAAAATGTGCACGCTGGGTGGGATTCTCTGCGATGTGCACGCGGCCGGCTACAGCAATAAACTTGTTTTGACTACATATCTGCAGCGCCAACCCTCTACCTTCTCACTATAAAGGTTCATCCAGTAACCTTCGGTTTGAGCACCCAGGAACTATAAGGGCTACGCTTCAAGGGTGTGCTCTTTTTGCACTACTGTATGTATAGAGGTGGTCATTACCACTACAGCACCAATAAGGAGCTATATGCAGCAACTGGGACCCTGGAGTGGTCACAATTTCTGCATCCCCTATTGCTATGCCACCAGACAGAGGTCTTTGTATGGAAATCACTTTACACAGTCTCAGTGATAGTAATGTTGGCGGGAGATCAGGATTTCCCTGTATCTATCATTTATAAAAGCTTCTAATAGGAGCTGCGCACAGATTGCTTACTGGCTACCAGCAACCCCTCTTGTAAACCACCTCGGTGCCAGATTGTAGGCTCGGTGCCCCTAATCATTTTGCAAGCCCTGCTTTCTAATTAAATAATTTCAAATCAGCCTTCTTCCAGAGACATCTAAGGGGAATATCCTTTAATGTTCTCTTTACAGAACACTGATCTGATATGTTTTTTACATTAACCCCTTACTGACAGTACAGAAATCAGACTACTGTGACATGGCATGCTTATGGTGCATCTACTGCCAAAGTGTTTCAGCATATTTTGTTATTGTCACATTATTCTGAGGGTATAAACAGCAAACAAAGTATATTGCCGAACTGAAAAGGCTTTGCTTGGAGATGAAGGTAATCCGTTAAAGATATTCTCCTATAATTCACTTTGCTTTCATGTCAGAGCTGGTGATTGTAAAGCTGTCGCTGCAGTAATTCTCATCCTTATAGCAGCTCCAATCCCAGATAATATTACACAGAACAGTGCAGGTCAAAGCTAGATGTCTGCTTAGTTGTGAATAGTAAAATCGTATTTAATATCTTTGCTTTTGCTAAAGAGAGATTTAAATGATGCTATGGTTTTGGTACAGTCAACTGGTAAATCGAATCATAGTTGTAATACTTCCATTCCATTTTTTCTGTTTATTTTCATAGTCCATTGCTAGACAGAAAGCAAAATACATGGCATTAGCCAGTCTTGTAGTTACCTGTAGAAGCTGAAAAGATTAATCAATATCTTATCGTAACCGCTTGGAGGCAACTGCACAGGGTGTCTTACACAAAGGTTTGGAATCGGATGTATAAAATAAATACACATTCATGAAGTAGTCCATATATGCATGTAGAACAACTGTATTACGCTTTGAGTCCTATGGGAGAAAAGCGCTTTACAAATGTTATTGTATTGTATTAATATGTATATGGGCAGTTGCTTGACTTTTCTTAGGGTTTTCTGATATGTGTTTTGGAGATCAATAAGAAGTATTGTATATTTGGGGTTTTGGTGACTGAAGCTAGGGACTGTTTAACCACTTCACCTCCAAGGGTTTTCTTTCCCTTTAAAAAACCAGGGCAATTTTCACCTGTCAGCATTCCATCCATTCAGTCGCCTATAACTTTATTACTACTTATCACAACAAAACAATCTATTTCTTGCTTTTTTGCCACCAGTTAGGCTATCTTTGGTGGGTACTTTTTGCTAAGAATTATTTTATTCTAACTGCATTTTAACAAAAATGGAACAAAATAATGATTTCTCAGTTTTCGGGCATTATAGTTTTAAAATAATCCATGCTACCGTAATTAAAACCCACATATTGTATTTGAACATTTGTCCCGGTTATTGCAACATTTAACATTTTTCCATTGTACAATGTATGGTGCCAATATTTTATTTGGAAATTAAGGTGCATTTTTTCAGTTTTGTGTCCATGCCTAATTACAATAATTTAAAAAGTAACAGTAATATACCCTCTTGACATACATATTAAAAAAGTTCAGACTCAAAGTTAACTATTTATGTATTTTTTAATTGTATTTTTTTTAAATTGGGGTTACTATTAGGGGAGTGTGGGAAGTAAGGTGTTAATTCTAAATGTATAAAAAGTCTGTTCATTGGAAAAAATGTGTGTAGATGTAATTTTACTATTTGGCCACACAATGTCCTCTCGCATAGCTTTGCTATGCGTAGTATTACTACGCATAGAGGAAGCTATGCACGGATGAGTAAGTATCAGTTTTTGTGAATGGCGGCGCTGTCTCATAGACGGCAGCGGTCATTCAAATGGGGACTTAGATCAATGAATGGGAACTGTGTTCCCATTCATTGATCTCCTGGCTAATGATCAGCAGCAGTAACGAGTGCGGGAACGTGCGGGGGCAAGTGGGAGCCCGCAGCAGCAAGGGACGTGATAGCTACGCCCCTGCAATAAGTTATGGGACCTTGCAGGGACGTAATTACTCGTCCCGGGGGAGGGGAAGTGGTTAATTGGTCACAAGATTTTAGGGTGAATAAAGTAACCTTGACATTTGTATTTCTTCTATCCCCAGTGTAACCTCTCCTAACATCCCTACCTAACCCAATACCTAGCTAACCCCACATGTCATCCTACTTCACTGCTAACATAAATTTTACAATTTGCTAAACCTTTTTCAGTTGCCTCCCAACTAATCTTTTACCCTTGGCCAACCCTAATTTGGTATTTTCAGATTCCTCTCATTGTTTCCTAACTTAACTCTAACTAATGCCTGACACTAACTTCCTCGCCTTTACTGACTTTTCTAAGTGCAATATCAGCAATAATTCTCTATGTGCATGGGCAGTAATATTATATGCCTGTAAGTTTCCCCGTTTAAAAATGGCACTCATGCGGCAAGCACGGTGATTTTAATTGAATATAACAGAACATTCCTGTGGTGAAGTCAGCTAGAGAGTTGATATTGGATTATTGATGTGACTAGTGTGCTGTAACTGTTGAGTTGCCCCTGAAGAAGAAATGTTGTGTAGTGAGACACGCCAGGCTTTGCCTAAATGGGTGAAGGTGATGCATACTTATGAGGAAATTTTATTTAAGGTGTCAGGTTATAAATGTCTCCCAGTGCTGTACAAATCTTAAAGTACCCCAGAACTGAGAGGCATATGAAGGATGCTATATTTATTTCCTTTAAACAATACCAGTTTTTACCAGTCACAGAAGTTTGTTTGTTGCACAGAAGAGTATATTCGGGAGCATATATAAGCATGAGGAACCTTTTTTTGCCACATGCATTTAAGTTGATAGGCAGTAGAAATCACATTTAAAAAGTTGTCATTTTGCAAAAAAATTTATTTGGAAAAATATATGTGTCTGAAAATGTCAAGTCAGGCAGAAATGTAAAAACACCACCTCATTCCTACTTCTTTGTAGCCTCTGGCATTTGTCACTATGAAAGTGGGGAAGTCTACCTGCATCACAATGGCAATCAGCCTAGTCACTCCTTTAGAAACCTCCAGTGATCTGGTGATCATTATAATAAGCTCCAGTCATAGGAATCATGCAAATGTTTATTACAGGGACAATCATTATGACCTGGAACCCACTAGCAGTGTTTTTCTAAGTGCTTGTGATTAGAAAAGCTCTTGCTAATATAATGCTATGTGTGTCATCCCACTTGAGGGATGCAATTTTTTTATACATCAACCATAGCATTACATTACCAAGAGCTGTTAAAATCACAAGTACTTAGAAAAGCGCTGCTAGTGGATTCCAGGCAGTAACCTGATTACTACTTTATAGACATGATAGATCTCCAAACAAGTGCTATTAAAAAAAGACACTTTCCTTCCAATATGCAAATTTCCACCTTTATAAATGAGACCCTTATCTTTATTATATCTGGGTATTCCAACCTAATTATTATTATTATTATTATTATTATTATTTTCAGTTTGATTGTGTATATGACAACATGTTTGTTTAACAAAATGTTAGGGTCAGGTTTCTTAGTTGTCAGACTTTGCACAAATAGTGTCCATGTGACATGGAGAGGCGTTGGTCACCTTTCACTTTTATGCCACATGTTTCAGTACTAATCCTTTTATATTTCAATATAATGTGGGCCAATGGAATGTTTTTAGGACCATATGCATTCACATTAGCTGTCTAACTAACTAGACATATACAAACAGATGGGCAGGTTGATCAAGATGTTTATCACTGGAGGGGGTAAATGTGTAGTAAGCAGACAGATCATACAGGCTATCATATAGACTGACATATGGTGGCTTCATACACTATGAATACATTAATTATGCAGCCACATGTTCCACTCTTGTTTACTACCAGTGGTTGTTGTTTTTATTCCATAAAGAAAGTCTTTGTCTACAGAATGGGTGTAAGAAACAAAAAGCAAAAATAAAATTAACCACTTTACCCCCGCGCGTACGTATTTCTCCGCCCCTTTTTCCATCCTTTAACAACCAGGGACGGAGAAATACGTACTTTCCGCGTTCCCGACGCTGTCCGCGCTTCCGCTCGTAAACACGCCGCCGCCTGCTCGCCCAGAGATCAATGAACGGGAAAATCCATTCCCGTTTGTTGATCTAAGCCCCGCAATGATCCGCTGCTCTCCTATGGGCAGCGCGATCATTGTGAGAAAAAACTCACGTGTCCAGCCTCCTTATACTTCCTCCAAGCTTCCGGAAGGAAGCTTGGAGGTCGCATTAAAACAAAAAGTTACTGTGGCCATCTTGTGGCCAAATAGTAAACTACACCCTACACATTTTTCACATACAAATAAATGACTTTTACACATAAAATTAACTCATTACCTCCCACACTCCCCATTTTTTTTTTTTTGTAATTAAAAAAAAATTAAAAAATTTACAATTAAAAAAAATACATAAATAGTTACCTTAGGGACTGAACTTTTTAAATATTTATGTCAAGAGGGTATAACACTGTTACTTTATAAACTATGGGCTTGTAATTAGGGATGGACGCAAAAATGAAAAAAATACACCTTTATTTCCAAATAAAATATTGGCGCCAAACGTGATAGGGACATAATTTAAATGGTTTTATAACCGGGACAAAAGGGCAAATACATTTCATGGGTTTTAATTACAGTAGCATGCATTATTTAAAAACTATAATGGCCGAAAACTGAAAAATAATTATTTTTTTCCCCACATTTTTCCTATTTTCCCATTAAAACACATTTAGAAAAAAATAATTCTTGGCATAATGTCCCACCTAAAGAAAGCCTAATTGGTGGCGGAAAAAACAAGATATAGTTCATTTCATTGCGATAAGTAATGATAAAGTTATAGACGAATGAATGGAAGGAGCGCTGAAAGGTGAAAATTGCTCTGGTGCTCAGGGGGTAAAACCCCTCAGTGGTGAAGTGGTTAAAGTATTAGAGTGCTTGTAGACTTATGGTTGTGTGTGTTTAAATTGCCTCAAGGTACATGCTGTGTTGAGTTTTCTTCTTTTAAGATGCAGGTATGTCTGCCCCAGGATGCAAAGTTCTCTGTGCTTATAATATTATTGATAGGAAACTAGTTACAGTATGTTCTGATACCCACCACACTTACCGCTTTGTATGTACTCCTCCTCCATTGTTTGGTTATTAATGCAGTAAATCAAAGAAGGTATTAAGCACTGGATAAAGCCGAGTAATTTGGTTTCTCTGAGCACAGCAGTCCAAAGGACACAAGGGAAGCCATAGATAGTGGATAACACTCTTGCCTTGCATCATTGAGTCCCTGCTCAAATCCCAGTCAGGGCACTATCTGCACAGAGTGAGTTTGTTCTCCCCATATCTGTGGTGTTGTTTGTTTAGGTGTATGGCTACTTTAAAGCACACCTAAAGTGACATGATGGAATATAGGTACCTTTAATAGTAGCCCTACTAAGACGTTGGCCTAGATTCAGCTAAGGCTGTTCGATAAAAAAAAAAAAATACCGCATTTGGGATTTTAGACCTTCTTTTGCTAATGCATCAGTGTTTTCACAGGCGCGGTAGAAGTTTGGTAAATTACTGAAGCCCATTAACAAAAACCTGTTTGTGACAGCAGAAGAGTCTCTGCTGTTGCATGCTTTTTTCCGTGCAGTGAGGGCTTTACGATAGTGAGAGCATATTAGCATCCTTTATATGTACATGTTTGTTATACTGCCTCTGTTCGCTCTGAATCTGTCCCATTAGTCTTTCTTAACATTTTATTCAATTGCCACAGCTTAGATGAACTGTCAAGATACATCTACACATGTCATGCTTAGTTGATTTCTCACTAGCTCCCCTATTCAAACAGGAACTTAAGAGGTTACACCGCCGAAGGGAGACAGGGGAAACATCTTTTGTTATTTTCTCTCTGCTCACCGCCTGGGGGGTAGGAAAACTAGACCCTCCCACAAAGCCTGCGCTTCCTATCACGGAGGAGTCAGGGGCTTTTAGAAGAGAGAGAACTGTCCCTATTGGCTCTCTGCGGCTGTCAGTCAGAGGGATATCCACACAGAAGCTCTTTCAAAGCTGATTTTCGCAACCTCAGAATAGCCAGTAATGATCGACCACATTACTGTGTTTTACCGCATACTGTAACCTTGATGAATTGACATTTACTGACATGTATTGAGGTATTTATCGCACAAGTCAGTAATTTACCTCACTGCTCGGTAATTTCAGCTTTTAATGCGGTAACAGCTTTGATGAATTGCCTTTTTCCTAAGTGCTCGGTAAAGTCAGGTGTTTTCAGCATTACCGAATGCGGTAATGCTTGATGAATCAAGGCCATTGTCTGAAATCTCTTTCTGTTTTCAAATACCACAAGTGTGAAAAAATATTTGCTATGCAAATTAGCTTGTTGAACAGCTTGTTGAATTCAGGTTGCTTCCTAAAAAGTGAAATAAAGAATGTTATCTGAATGGGAAAAGGCTTGTGATAAGATTTTAGTGCTTGATAGGCCAAAGGTCATTACGTCTATTTGTTTTTCAGCTTGGGAAGCAGATTTGTCATTGCTGCTGTTTAGAGTTACTGTATGCATTAAGATAAAGCCCTTAAAATAAACATTAAAAATATGAGACGTAGTTCTCTGTTAGGGCCTTTTTCCACTACACAGCTGAATCGCAAAATCGCAAATCGCTAGTGATTTTTAAATCACTAGGGTTGTGTTACTTTATCATAGAAATCATGAGAAGTATTTTCCACTATAGTGAATCGATTTGGAAATCGCAGTCGCTTTCTGGAGCGATTTTTAGAGTGCTAATGCAATGCAAATGAAAAATCGCAATCGCATAACAGAATTAATGAAAAATCGCAATTGCTGGCATTTGTGATTGCGATTGCTAGTGGAAAAGGGCCCTAAGCTACCTTAAGAGGAACACATACAATTAATCTCATCTCATAATTTTCACTTCAGGGTTGTTTTAACCAACTAAGGCAAAATGGCGGTTTATAAACATTCTATTTGTGCACTAATTAGTACAAATAGGACGTTTAATAAATGTCTATTCTGCTGAAATGCAATGCATGTGCCAGTTTTAACCGTACAAAGGAAGGGAGTTAAGTGGTTAAAGCAGTGTCGCTCTGATTATGGAGGTGACCAGATCAGGTTTATTAAAAGCAGTTTAGTTGATGTTAAAGAGACACTGAAGCGAAAAAAAAATATGATATAGTGAATTGGTTGTGTACTATATAATATATAATAATTACTAGAAGATTAGCAGCAAAGAAAATATTCTCATACTTTTATTTTCAGGTATATAGTGTTTTTTCTAACATTGCATCATTCTATAATATGTGCATATTACACAACACTCTGCATTCAAAATGAGTCTTTCAGAGCAGTCTGTGAAGTAATGACCTCTCCTCTAGCAGAGAAAAAGTAAATAGTCCAGGAACAGTTGAGATAATAAAAGTCAGATAACAGCCCTCTCCACGACTAACTTAGTCGGAGAGCTTAATGGCTTGTTTGCATAGAGATAACAACTGGAGTTTCTCAACTCTTCCTGTACTGGAAACAATTACACTGATGTATCTGATCTTAATGTTTTATTTCTTAGCTGTGCTACACATACAAATCATAATATCATCATTTTTTTTTTTCGCTTCTGTGTCTCTTTAACTCTTAGGCTCAACACACACCATACAATCTTAGTTGTTCAATCTTACCACTTTCATGTAGTATAAGAGCTTATCCAATCAATCATTCAAGGTATTTTCAATCTGTTAGCCCTTAGGCCTCTTGCACACTGCAAGCGATTCCGATTCAGATTCCGCTTTTTAATCATTTTTTACATCCGATTCAGATTCTGATTTGCAGTTTGCTCCCTGCACACTGCAAATAGGAATCTGAATCGGATGTAAAAACTGATTAAAAAGCGGAATCTGAATCGGAATCGCGTGCAGTGTGCAAGAGGCCTTATACTACATAGATTTGGTAAATCTGTACAACCAAGATTGTATGGTGTGTGTTGAGCCTTATACACAAGCAAAACAAGCTCTACAACGGAATGCCTTTATGAATCTAAGAATATATGTGGCCATGGAATGGGGCTTAAAGATTTATTTCCAGATAGTATTTTGGTAAAACTGAAATTTGTGTTTTTGTGTGAAATTCATGTATATTAACATGTGCAGTGGACAAAGTAGTTTATTTTTTTCCTTAAAGAATACATATATTTATGTACAGTTTTATAGTAATCTATTTGCTTAATATTTGAATATGACAAAACAGCTAATGTGTTATTATTACTTCAACAAAATAGTGCAGATGAGCCAGTTAAAAAAAGACATGGAGGGGAGCCGCAAATAAAAGAACAGACAATCACCTAATTGAAACAGACAATCACTTAGTAAAAGGAATATGTGCACATGCTGGCTGGAGTAGTAGCTAAAGAAAACAATATTTAATTAGACAGTGGGCTGTTTAAAGACCAGACAAAGTGAAGTCTGTTGTATTCTTCATTAAATTATAAACTACTTTAAGCAATTTACATGCAAAAAGCTCTTCATCTCAATTTGATTAAAGTTTGGACCTGAGCTTTGTGTGCATAGCATTGTAGGGGAGCAAAAAAGCATACAAGGAAGTGTGTAATATATATTGAGCTGTGTGTTCTCAAGTCAAAAATGGCAGCCTTTTAAGTAATACTTCAATTTCGTTGATAAAAAGCAAACCTTTGAATAAAGACCTATACATTACAAGGGATTTTGCATAAATTATGATGTTTACTACTTTTGTTGCATTTACAGAAACCGTTACAAGATTAGCAAAAGCCAAACAGCTACTACAGTAAGTGCCTAGGCTTGTTGATTACCACAGGTGATTTCTCTTTCAGAGTTACTGGCCTCAGCACCATATTTTTCGGACTATAAGACTCACTTTTTCTCCCCAAAAGTGTGTGTGTGTGTGGGGGGGGGGGGGGGGGGGAGTCAGTGCATCTATGGTCTGAATAATGCATATTAGGCCAGTGCTACTGTCTGTCCAGAAGTTAGGAGAAGGAGTGATGTGAGAAGAAGAAGTGATGGGAGGAAGAGGAGAGATGTGAGCAGGAAGAAGGATGTAAGAGGCGTCCGGGCATGCCATGTGTTCTTCCCTTGCTCCTAGCTACCTCTGACTGTACTGCCTGTTCGCCGCCACGCTTCTATTATCCCCTTACTCTTTGGTGGGGAGTAGGAGGATGTGAGAGGCTTCCGGTTATTTTACATCTCCCTCACTTGCTTCCAGCTACCTTAGGCTGTACTGCCTGCTTGCCGCCCACTGCCGATATCCACTCTTTGGAGGTGGGGAGAAGGAGGATGTGAGAGGCTTCCGGGTATGTTATGTGTCCCTCGCTTGCTTCCAGCTACTTGCCTGAATGTGCTGCCTGCTCACTGCCTACTGCCACTATCCGCTCTCTGGAGGTGAGGAGAAGGAGCATGTGAGAGGCTTACAGATATGTTATGTTTCCCTCGCTTGCTTCCAGCTACCTCCCTGACTGTACTGCCTGCTTGCTACCCGCTGCTGCTATCCACTCTCTGGAGGTGAGGAGACGGAGTATGATAGAGGCTTCTGGGTTTGTCGCTCATCCCTCGTTTGCTGCACCCAGCTACTTCCTGCTGCTTCACTTTACTGCTCGCTCGCCACCCCGCTTCCACTATTTTGTTCAAGCTTTTAACTGTTCAGATCACCAAGCTCATGTAATGGGGGTGACACACTAGAGCTCTGCAGAGATGGCTGTGCTGCAGATAGGTACAGTGGTGGTCTGAGTGGCACAGTCTTCATCCCTGTTTGAATTTTTCATACACTTTTTCACTCCTGTGGCTGCACCTATTGTCATTGTATGGGCTGTGAATGTTCACAGCTCTTTTGTGATGACTCAATTTTGTGGCACAGGACACTTTCTGTTATTTCTCTTCTTCTTTGATTATAATTGTGGTTGATCATGATCAGGCACTGGTTTCTCAAACTTTTTTATTTGTTGCTATTTTTACTTTACTGCTGTTATTGCATCTGTATACAGGTCAATTCTGCACACTCCAGTCTTATAGGCAGCCCTACAATTTGTTTTATGATGATCCTTGGGACTTGTCCATTTCATTAGTTTGACAGCTGGTAGAAGCAAGGAAGGACTGTCACTGGGCAGATGAACTGCTTTTTACAGCTAAATGAAGCAGCGGGTAGCGTAAGTGCTGGCGGAGCAAGGTAAAGGCTAGTGTTGCAATAAGGCTGTAAGTGGGGGAATTACAGAGACAGCTTGGGGGGAGAAGCTCCACAAGATGCCCCTGCACCATGGATGCAACAGGTTTAGTATATTTTTCCCTGGATTTTACCCTCTAAATCTAGGTGTCTCTTATTGTCTCGTATTGAGTGTCTTATGGTCTGAAACATATGGTAGTTCCTCAGGAATTTGGGGGCTGTTACTGGGCAGGACATACTTTAAACAGAACATAGTTAAACAGAACTTAAAAAAGGAACCCCATTGACATATCGTAGAAAGTAATGCATTATTCAGGATCCCCACTTTTATATAAACATACTAGTTTCAGTGTCAGAAACACATCCTATGTGTAGTTATTGCTATATATTGCTACATAGCCTTGCCCTCCCAGTTCAGCCTAGGCTGTTTATTATGTAGCAGTCTTTTCCCAGTGCACTGTGCTGTTACTGATCTCCTTAGAACACACAACAGACAAACCTGCTGCAGTGATGCATCTGCCAGCAGTAAAGATGTTGCCACCCGTGATACATTTAAGAATGTGTATCTGAGAGAGATAAGATGTTACATGCAAACCCTGACTAAATTGTTACTAAAGAAATATTGTTAAACATACACAATTTTATTAATCATATTATATTAAGTAAAGTTCCTTTTTAAAGACCATAAGCCATTTTTAAACAATACAAAGGTGAAATATAGATGTAAGTTTAGCATATGGTATCCTAAAGAATAAATTGTGTATAATATATGCATAGCATATCTGCAGTCTGTTGTATCAATAGGTAGACTGCTCTGTTGGAAACTTACAAATGTCTGTATACTAAATACAGCAGTTCTAATTTCTTCAGTCCATTAAACATTACATTGGTAACATCGGTAACGTAGAAGTTATTATCTCTAAAATTGGTAGTGTCAAGTGTCTGATTTGCTGCTCAACTAATTGTAATGGTGAATATATAGTTCAGTGCTTTACTGTTGTAGCTGGCTGTCATATGCAACTGACTGTAAACAGAGGTGGACATAATGAGACATGAGTTTTGAGACATCTTTGTATTCTTGTGTTCATGTAAGCTCTCTGTCAGTATTGTTTCTGCTTTTAAAGTGGTAGTGTACGTGTATCCAATTATGCTTAAAGGACCACTATCGTGAAAAATTGTAAAATACGTGTAAACATATACAAATAAGAAGTATTTTTCTTCCAGTAAAAATGAGCCATAAATTAGATTTCTCCTGTTTTGGTGTCACTTACAGTAGTCAGTAGAAATCTGACAGAACCGACAGGTTTTGGACTAGTCCATCTCTACATGGAAGATTCTCAGCAAGGCTCTTATTTTTTTTTTATAAAGACATTTCCTGAAAAGGATTTATACAATGATACTGGCCAGCTTCCCTGCTTGCTGCACACTTTTTAGGCAGTTGGACAGAGCAACTGCCATTCACTAAGTGCTTTTGAAAACAAAGAAAACCCTGAGAATCTCCTATGAGGACATGGGCTAGTCGAAAACCTGTCGGTTCTGTAAGATTTCTACTACCTACTGTAAGTGACAGCAACATAGGAGAAAAGTAATTTAGGGCTCATTTTACTCTGGAAGAAACATACTTCTTATTTGTATGTGTTTACATGTATTTTAAATTTGAAGATTATCACGATATTGGTCCTTTAAATAACAAAAATTAAGCTCTCATCAACAATGCAATATACTTATTTTACTGATTGTGCTTCAACTCCAACAGACACACTGGCCACAATTCACCACAAGATCATGCTAGTGATAAGAAGGCAATTGAAAACTCATCACCACAAACGATTGGTGTTTTAGTGTTAATTCACTAAAGAACCTGTCCTTATTAATGTGTTGTGATAAGTTTTCACAGTAAAGACACATGCTAGATTGATGACGTCTGATCCCCCTGGCGACATTTCTAGGCCCAGGCTATGCAGACACGTAGTCAGCCCATAGGCTGAGGATGCATTCTATTGTAATGCAGGGAAGGGCAGAGGTCCGACAGGGCAGGGCAGGTATGACATCATGTGGTGGGTGGGGAGAGCAGGGATCCGCCTGGCAGATCGCTGGTTGGGTGGTGGTTGGGGGCTGCTGTACACATATTGGATTATTGAAGGATACGGTCCTTATCGGCTGCCTCAGCTGACTTTAACCACTTCAGCCTTCAGTCGTGTTTCACTTTATGCATCCAAGCAATTTTCACCTCCCATTTATTTGCCTAAAACTTTATCACTACTTATCACAATGAACTGATTTATATCTTGTTTTTTTTCTGCCACTAATTAGGCTTTCTTTGGGTGGTACATTTTGCTAAGAGCTATCAAACGCCAAAAGTTCATTAGTAACCAAGGAAATCCCGCTGCACCAAATGGTAGGGTGAAGTAGAAAATCTTTATTCTTTAATCTTTAATCCATCATCAGTGTTACAATTAAAAGCTCATGCGTATCGGAGCAAAGGATGGCTCCTTAATCATAGCTATGATTAAGGAGCCATCCTTTGCTCCGATACGCATGAGCTTTTAATTGTAACACTGATGATGGATTAAAGATTCAAGAATAAAGATTTTCTACTTCACCCTACCATTTGGTGCAGCGGGATTTCCTTGGTTACTCACTACTTTACTGTAAATGCATTTTAACAGGAAGAATAAGAAAAAAATTGATAATATGTATTATTTCTCAGTTTTCGGCCATTATTGTTTTAAAATAATATGTCTCCATAATTAAAACCCATGTACTGTATTTTCCGAATAGTCCCGGGTATTACACCGTTTAAATTATGTCCCTATCACAATGTATGGCGACAATATTTTATTTGGAAATAAGAGTGCATTTTTTCCGTTTTGCATCCATCACTATTTACAAGCTTATAATAAAAAAAAAAAAAAGAAATATTTAATCTTTACATAGATATTAAAAAAGTTTACACCCTTAGGTACATATTTACTTTTTTATTGTAATTTTTTTTTTTTATTTGGGTATTTTTGGGAGGGTGGGATGTAAATGTGTATTTTTTTTTAACATGTAGATGTAGTTTTACTATTTGGCCACAAGATGGCAGCCATGAGTTTGTTTACCTTACGTCACTCTAAGCGTAACATGTAGGCTTAGAGGGACGTAGGGGGGACGTAAGAGGCAGAAAGAGAGAAGCCGTCGCTTTTTCTGCTGGTTAAACGATCAATGATTGGGCACCATGTCCTGATTCATTGATCCCTGGGCTAACGAACCACGAGCGAGAGCGCAAGTCCACGCGCGATCTGCTGTGGGAGTGCACATGGCCTTCT
This sequence comes from Hyperolius riggenbachi, assembly GCF_040937935.1. Taxonomy (NCBI): domain Eukaryota; kingdom Metazoa; phylum Chordata; class Amphibia; order Anura; family Hyperoliidae; genus Hyperolius; species Hyperolius riggenbachi. Next base: position 201,138,271 of record NC_090652.1, on the reverse strand, counting down.
GGACGTAGCCTCTACGTCCAGAAGGCTTAAATGGTTAATCTAGCGTTTATATAGGCCTTTGTAATCTTATCACTCCAGTCCTTAAATTGTCACCTCTGTAGTTACTCTCACATGCAGTAGATAGGGGGAGGAGGACACACTGGCAGAATGTAGCTCCACCCCTCCTGATGCCTCCTCTGCCAGCGAGATTACAGCCAGCCTGCAGGAAGATTCTGTATATGGCATCCAGGGAAGTAAAGTGAGTGAAAGTGGCTGAGTGTGTCTGTTTGTTTGTGTGTGCTTGTGTGTATACATACACTTGTTGTCTCTCTCTTCCTCTCTCTCTTTGCCTGCTGTGTATATTTCTCTTTACACAGTGTTATCCTCTGCATACAATAGTATAAAATAAAGTAGAGAGCTTTCATCCTCCATTTTGCACTGCAGTCTCTTATAACACTCCACTTAAAGCGGAATAAAATACAGCATTTCTACTTTACTCTAATAGATTATTTACAGCATATTATATACAACCAGCATTTTTTTTTACTTGAACTGCATTCAAAGGGTTAACACAGGCTTTAGAAGCTTCTCTGCCAGCTGAGCTGGCCGCTTCCAAACTTTACATAATGTTATCTTGTGTTTAATTTTATCAAGTGAGAAATGTAAACAAAGCCTTCTCTCACACTGCCGGGTCCCCTGAACAAAGTCAGACAAGCATAAATGCTTTCTGATGCTTTCTGATTACGTTAGAGGATGAATAAAGCAGTTATAAATAAAATGCAAAGTCAGCTCTCAGAGTAAAATAAGTGTACTTTAGAAACGTATAATTTCTAAATGAATAATAATAATTATGCACAAAAGCAAATATGCTAACCGTATGGCGTATAAAAAGTAGGAAAACATGTTTTTATTGAATATTATGTCAGGGTTTTATACCGCTTTAAAGACAGCTGAGGTCAGGTGATAATTCCTCACACACTTTAGCATTATTATCACTTGCTTTCCTTTGTGAACTAAAATTATATCGCCGATTTGATTAAAATCATATCGCATATTGCAGATTTTTACTGTATTCAATGTAGATGTATTTAAGATACTGGTGCGCTAGCATAATATGAGTGAAGTGGTGGGGGTGTCTTGACACCCCAAAGACAAAGACAACAGGAATCAGAGAATGGGAGCCCAGTAGTGCAGGACTTAATGTCAAATGGAACATTTAATAGGTATAAAAAACTACTCACAAAGGTGGGTTGCAGAGGGGCAACCGACCCCAGAAAGCAGGTGGAGATGATTAACCCGACTCCTCTCTGGGTGGTCCAGCCAGGCCCAGATGCGGTCGCTCTCCTTGGAAAAAACTTATGGTAAAACCACACGTGGTCTGTCTCAATCCCTCCGATGTGGTGTGTTGGGGGTGATATAACACAATTTATGGAAAAGAGGCACCCAGGTGTGCATAAAATAGATTAAAAACACAATAAAATTAGAAGATGAGGTAGCTTACCTCAATGACGAAATCTTTGAGTCAACAAAGAATAATTTATTAAGCATAGGCAACACGATTCGCGGGTCACAGCCCTCTTCCTCAGGCCAATATTGTTATTGTTTTTTTTATTTTTATTTTTTTCCCCTAACTTTATTGAATGATTTTTGCAATTTGCTAGCAATTTGCTCATTCACAGGACCATGCATGTGCATGCCTGTGCAAGATCGCGTACACACGCAGGAGTGTGCACAAGGAGTGTGGACATGCACACACATCGGCGGGCGGTGGTTTTTAATGCAGGACGTAGGTTCTATGACCTAAAACCTACAGCAGCACTAATTAGGACGTAGAATCTACGTTCTGAAAAGTAAACTATTAATCTAAGTCTGTTTTGATTAAAGACGTACCTTACTTTATAACTTAATGATTACCTTATCTAACCAAAGTTTGCTCATTGTAAAATTTTACCTCACTCTTTCATTTTTAAATGCATCAGTGATGCTGGAATCTTTTCTAGTGGCAAGGTGGATCATTTTTGGGATGCCTCCTCCTTTAAAAGTGTGCAGGAACATCAGTTGATTACCGAGAGTGCCCTGCAACATAAGGCTGCATGACATCATAACCTATGTTAAGCTTCACTGGGAGGGTGGGGCTACATACTAATATACAGAAATGTAAAGATATAAGAAATATTTCAGATTCTGAAACCGAGATAAATAACATACAAATGGGCATCCTAAATAATATTTAATGTTTTGCTATAGCAGTAACAGGTCCTAAAGAGGGACAGGTCCTTGAGAGAGCAAAAGACATTAAAAATGTTAGTCCATTATTTATTGGAAGAACCAAACTCTGACTGATGTATTACTTTGTGAGAATCAAAAAAAACGCTCAAAAAATATTGGAAACTGGTCAAATGGGAGTAAAGTGCAACTCTAATCTTAAATGTAAATAGATGACAATAATATTCTCATGCATCATGCCAAGGGATAAACAGAAACAAGCAAAAATATAGAGAACTGGCTCTTAGGCGCATGAGAAAATACAAAATTATTTATTAATATATAATCACACTATGAAATTCACCACTAAGACATACATTAAACATATAAATCTCAAAAAAGAAAGGACCCCCCCCCTTAAAACCAAATGCTCAAACTCTCCAGGCAGCAATGAATGGAAGTAATGAGGCTGCAGTCCTCATACTCTGGAAAAAAGAGTCTAACTCTGGAAAAAATAGATCATATGATCTTATATATAGTCCACTCTGATGTAAACTGGATCGGTGCAGAACAAATCAAGGCAATACCACACCCTGGATAAATTCAAAAGCCGTGTTGTAATCAGCAAGTGCCAAGCATATACAGATGCACAAAGGTGAAGCCACATAAATGTTTGTTAGTGCATGGAGAATGATGTCATGGACCCACTTAGGGCTGGCAGCGACACACAGTGAGGCTCAGAAGAGTATAGAGTAGATTATGCCAACCGGTGTGTTGACTAGGCATGCTTGAGCCAAGATCTTCAGAATGGCAAGTAAAGCTGAAGCCAAGCAATAGAAGATTGAAGCACAGCAGCAGTTCATATAAGACAGCCAAGTGATTGACAGACAGCAAATGTTATGCCATACAATGGTTTCTGGGTATCCCCTAATCACAGGGAAAGTGGATGGTGCGGCTTATAAGTATAAGCAATGTGGCCAAAAGTCACAATCTGAATAGGTACATGTCCAGTAATGAGCCATAGTTACTGATCCAGCGAGCGTGTGAACCAGGTCAAAAAGTTCCAGTGTTGCTCAGAGTTGCTCCAATATGCTGCCAAGGGGAGGTGGAGAGCTGCTGGTGTTGCCTGACATTAAAAACATTAGTCCATTATTTATTGGAAGAACCAAACTCTGACTGATGTATTACTTTATATGAGAATCCTTATAACTGCCTGTAATAGCATTGTCCCTGTGTGGAAAAGCAGATTGGGGTTCAACCCCTTACTTTTTTTTTACATCACTGCACAGGCTCAGCAGGTTAACTGCAGTAAAATACCTGGATTTTAAGATTACTTCACTCTGGATATCATGAAAGTGTTGCAACATTTTTTTTACGTTTACCTGTCTAGAATGAATTCATTTTTTTAATATCTTACTGGATAATTTGAACACACTGAGGTCATGCATTGCTCGTTATTTCTTGTATATTCTGAGCAGAGCAATTGACTGTTTGGTCCTTACTCTTGAGTTTTAGTTATTATGGCCATCACTTAGGTTAATCCTTATGATTCATATTTCTCCACTGTAACATCTTCTAGCTCTTGGAGATGCTTCTATTTCCACTTCAGTCTTTTTTTTTTCCCAAGAAAGTCCTCTTACAAAGAGGTAATCTCTTCTCATGCAGTTCCATTAAATCATTTTACTAGATTTCTTCTAATTCATCTTTCCAGAAATAGACTTCAGCGCTCTTTCAGAAAGTCCATTGACCTTTCTGAAGTAAAAAATCAAGAGATTTTAAATGTGCAATAGACATTTATATACAATGCAAAGTCCTAATTCAACTCATACATCCAGCAGATTTAAAAGTGGGAGATTTAGTTTTATATACAAAACATTCACAGCTGCAGCATTCCGTGCCCAAATCATTGTGTCCCTTTGTATCTCAAGGTCATTTCATATTAACATATAAATAACCCATCTCCTAATGACATCTCTTCCCTTTTCAAGTCCTGTGTATCTCAGTGAAAAGTTATTTTCTCCATTTTGTTTTTACCCAAATACGTTTTCCATCTGGTCTCATTGTGAAAACAGAAGCATCAACTGTATTTAGAGAAATGTTTCGTTAACTCAGTCCTTAGATAACATTTCCCTAATAATTTATTGTGAATTTTGTAAATTGCTTTTTAAAGATGTTTTCTTTGTAATATTCATGTGTGCCATCTGCATGGCATGTATTTTGCTGTAAAGTATGATGCCAGAATGAAAGCCAAGCCGCCTACTTGTACTAAATCATATTGTTATTTTACATTTGACACCCTTCTGTTTTATTTTTTTGTGTCAAAAATAATTCTGGAGGTTGTGTTAAGTGGAATATCAGCATCACACATATAAAATTAACTCTACTTGCTTTAGCTGCAGGAATTAGCTGTTGATATGTTTTTTTTTAAAGGAATAAATAGCATACACTGAAATAATATTTTCTATACTGTGTGTTTATCTACAATATTATGGGATCCTTTTTTTTAAAATGTATTTAAGGTGAGTGCTTGAGAGACACACGTGCAGATTTTAGGGCTTGGCCATTCTGGAAACACTTGATAATAGTGTGCTCTTGTTGACAACTCTCCAGAAATACCTAGTTCTGCAGATGGTCAATGAAATGCAAATCACTTGCTATAGTATATTGTATATGTACATTTTTATTGTATATGTACTTTTTTAATGCACATTTATACAAATTGAAAATGGACCAATCAAATCCTGCCAAGGTGGATTTGGATTGGTCCATATTCAAACTGCGTAAATTAGCATTAACATTTGCATAAACTTGTATGGACTGAGAACGTTTTACATTTCATTTACCATTCCTACCAAGTAAACGAAAGAAGCTACTGGGTTTCCACCTGGAGGGGCCAAGGCAGACCAATTTGTTCAAAGGGTACCAAAGTACAAAACAAGCACTACATTTTGGTCTATCTGACCTCTCTCAAATTCTCCCTGGTACTACATACTTAGGATTGCAGCACTGAGAATCTCTTTGAATATTTGCAACCCTACACGGTACCTGAGACTATATCCCTGTGCTTCATATACAGTGGTGCTTAAAAGTTTGTGAACCCTTTAAAAAAAACGTGTATTTTTATGTGAATTTGACCTAAAATATTATCCGATTTTCATACAATTATATACATAGATTATCTGCATGCTTAAAATAAAATGGTACGTTTTACTGAGAGTAAAACGACATACAGAAAATTGCAAAAAGTACACACGCACGTCTATCAGAAAAGTCCTCCATAATTTGTAGTAATACAAACTATCTTATCCCTTCATTGCTATTTCCAGTACTGCATAAAGTATTACTTTAAGTGTTATTTTCCTTCAGAAATCTTTGTTGTGGAATTGTGGAATTAATGGTTTCATCAATGATGGATAGTCATCGGGGGCCCAGATTCAGCAAAATAGAAAACAGAAAAACTAGAAAAACTCACACTACCATGTTTCACTGATATACAGCAAGGTGCAAAAGTGTGGGCAACCTTGTTAATCGTCTTAATTTTCCTGTATAAATTCATTGGTTGTTACGATAAAAAATGTCAGTAAATATATCATATAGGAGACACACAGTGATATTTGAGAAGTAAAATGAAGTTTATTGGATTTACAGAAAGTGCACAATAATTGTTTAAATAAAATTAGGCATATGCATAAATGTGGGCACTGTTGTCATTGTATTGATTCAAAAACCTTTAGAACTAATTATTGGAGCTCAAATTGGCTTGGTAAGCTCAGTGACCCCTGACCTACATGCACAGGTGAATCTAATTATGAGAAAGAGTATTTAAAGGGAACCTGAACTGAGTAAAATTATTTAAAATAAACACATCATGTAGCTGAAAATGAATATTACATATTAACATCGCTGTCAATTCCTCTCAGAAGCTCACCATTTTCTTCTTACAGTGATCCCTTCCAGTTCTGACAATATTTTGTCAGAACTGAAATATACCAGTTGCTGTCAGTTATATATCAGCAGTTGTCAGTTACAACTGAATGTGCAAGGTAATGTCCATGTTTCCCTATGGCTCAAGTGGGCGTTATAACAGTTTAACAGTCTGCTGACCAGGAAGCTGTTATGGGGTAATAGCCATTTTTAAGATGGAGGACAGAGAATTCAATTGATCACAGTGGACAAACGGGACGCAGGAGAAGAGAAAGAGATTGATGAGCAGACTACATGGGAGGTAAGTATGACCTGTGTATGTTTATTTTGACTTTTTATTTTCAGTTCAGGTTCTCTTTAAGGGGGTCAATTGTAAGTTTCCATCCTCTTTTCATTTTCTCTGAAGAGTAGTAACATGGGGGTCTCAAAACAACTTTCAAATGACCTGAAGACAAAGATTGTTCACCATTATGGTTTAGGGGGAAGGATGCAGAAAGCTGTCTCAGAGATTTCAGCTGTCTGTTTCCACAGTTATGGAACATATTGAGGAAAGGGAAGACCACAGGCTCAGTTCAAGTTAAGGCTTAAAGTGGCAGACCAAGAAAAATCTCGGATAGACAGAAGCGACGAATGGTGAGAACAGTCAGAGTGAACCCACAGACCAGCACCATAGACCTAAAACATCATCTTGCTGCAGATTAAGTCACTGTGCATTGTTCAACCATTCTGCATACATGAAGATGCTGTATGTGAGAGTGATGCAGAGGAAACTTTTGCCCTGCCCACAGCACAAACAGAGCCTCTGGAGGTATGCTAAACCATATTTAGACAAGCCAGCTTCATTTTGGAATAAGGTGCTGTGCACTGATGAAACTAAAATTTAGTTATTTGTGCATAACAAGGGGCATAATGCATGAAGGAAAAAGAACATAGCACTCTAAAGGCCTGTTTCCACTACACACAGATTGGATGCAGAATGGATGCAGAAAAACTGACTCCAATGAATGCCTATGGGAAAATCTGCATCAGAAAAATCGCGTTTAGTGGAAACAGGCCCATAGACATTCATTGGAGTCAGTTTTTCTGCATCCATTCTGCATCCAATTTGCGTGTAGTGGAAACAGGCCCTAAGAAAAACACCCGCTACCTACAATAAAATATGGTGGTGGTTCCATCGCGCTGTGTGGCCAGTGCAGGGACACATGGATTCCACTCAGTATCCGCAGATTCTGGAGACCAATGTCCAGGAATCAGTGACAAAGCTGAAGCTGCATGGGGGCAGGATCTTTCAACAAGACAACGATCCTAAACACTGCTCAAAATCCATTCATGCAGAGGAACAAGTACAACGTTCTGGAATGGGCTATCTCAGTCCACAGACCTGAATATAATCGAAAATCTGTGGTGTGAGTTAAAGAGAGCTGTCCATGCTCGGAAGCCATCAAATCTAAATGAACTAGAGATGTTTTGTAAAGAGGAATGGTCCAAAATACCTTCAACCAGAATCCAGACTCGCATTGGAACCTACAGGAAATGTTTAGAGGCTGTAATTTCTGCAAAAGGAGGATCTACTAAATATTGATTTCATTTTTTTTGTGGTGCCCAAATTTATGCACCTGCCTAGTTTTATGTAAACAATTATTGCGCACTTTCTGTAATTCCAATAAACTTCATTTCACTTCTCAAATATCACTGTGTGTGTCTCCTATATGATATATTTAACTGACATTTTTTTATCGTAACAAACAACAATTTATACAGGAAAATCATGATGATTAACAAGGTTGCCCAAACTTTTGCACCTCACTGTAAAATATATAACGTAAAGGCGTTGAAGGCACAAAGGAGGTCAGTCAACCCATATGTAAAAGAGAGCGAAGTAAATGTTGCTGTGGTCCATTCTAACCCTAGTGATAATGATAAGTGTCTGCTATCTGATAATAAACAATTTTTTATAAATCTACATCTGGTGTTTCAGATCATGTTTTTAATATTTTCTCCAGCCTGGGAAAAGCCAGTAAACTATGCCCATTGCTTCATCTTAAGTATCTAGAACACCAGCCAAACCACCAGGAGTTCTTAATGCACTAAAGTAAAAAACTTATATATGCTGATTATATAACAAAATGAGAGAAGTTATAAGAACAATATGGGAAAAAGGATTAAAGATACATTTTCTATGCAAAGTGTAACCTAGTCGCATAAAATATGTCTGAACTTAAAGAGGAACGCCAGTGAAAATAATGTAATAAAAACATGCTTCATTATTACAATAAATATGTAAAAATGATTTAGTCAGTGTTTGCCTGTTAATATTTTAAATCCCTGAATTACATTCTGACATGTATGACATGGTGACATTTTTACTGCTGGCAGGTGATGTAGCTGCTGCTTGCTTTTTTGGCAGTTGTAAACAGCTGTAAACAGCTATTTCCCACAATGCAACAAGGTTCTCAGACAGGAAACTACCAGGAGTACCATGGTCCTCAGAGTTTCTTGTGGGAGGGGTTTCACCACAATATCAGCCATACAGAGCTCCCTGAAGATCCGTTTGTGAAAAGGAATAGATTTCTCATGTAAAAGGGGGTATCAGCTACTGATTGGGATGAAGTTCAATTCTTGGTCACGGTTTCTCTTTAAATGGTCCCTTTACTTGTTCATCATTGCAATGGTTAAAGTTTTCCACATTTTCACTACAGCTTTTTGACATCATATAAACACAAATAGCTTTCACAAACAACTTATATTGGTATTTTTTTCTGTTTCAATTTTCTACTTAAAAAGGCACTGAACCTGCTTATCAAATAGGCAACTACAATATCCAGAGGAAACTATAATAGAATATACAGTTTGTGAATGTGCGTGGTAGAAACTGAAACTATAATAATTTCATAGGTACACAGGATGCAGAGGTCAAAGGATATGTTTCTGGGATGTGTCAAAGGAAGTACAAAACCATATGAACTATCACTAAATTGCAGGATGTTTATGAACACCTGTGGTCACCTTATTTAATAATGTGCTTCACTTTTGACGGATTTTGTTCTTCGGGAAAAATACATGAGAAGATTTTTTTTTGTTATCCCAAGGGAACAGTTTTGTATTCAGTGATATAGGAGCTGTTGGATCCATTATCGTTTATCCCTTTTGGGATTACGCTGCATTTATATTCTCAATAATTATTATTATAGCTAGATGACTCACGTGTTTCTTGGCTGTTTCATTCCCTAAAAATGCTTGGCTGTCAGTGGCAATCAGATTTACAACAGAAAGTGATATGTAGTTTGAGGTCAGAGCTGTAGTTGAGATATGTGCTGTTGTAGAACAAAATTTACATATTTTTTTTTCTTTGTAACTACTGGTGCTGAAGAAACAAATTATTGCTGACTGGTTCATGTTAGTAATGTGAGCTGTATATGTGTGCTTTAAGGCTCAGTAAGTGCAGTAAATGCTCAGGAAAAATAAAAGTTCCCCCGCCCCCTGCACATTCTTCTTTGCTGTTTAGATGTTTTTGAAAAATAGACCTTTTTTACATTCTGCCTTTAATTTCTTGATAAACCTACTGTACTGTATTTACTCTGTGACACTGCTAAATACAGGTGTACTTTAACCTTCCTGGCGGTATGATTATTTCTGGATTTTAGGATCTAAAAGTGGTGCAATTTTGTCATATGCTTTTAGATCCTTAAAACAGGAAAAAAAATGATCTTCTTCTATTTAATTCTGATAATGGTAAAATATGGATAATCTTTACCGGTATTTTACTATCACCTAACCCTTCTCTCACACAGAACCCTCCCTCTACTGATGGCTAAACCTTAACTGTCCCTCTGTCTAACCCTTAACCCTCTCTCTACCAATGCCTAACCCTTTACTCCCCCTCTCCTGATGCCTAAGGACCCTTTTACACTTTATCAGTATCTGTCAATTTAAACTGAAAGGACAACTGATGTGCAGTCCAGTGGTTATGTTTTCCTCTGGCCTCTTCCACTCCACACTATACGCTAAAAAACTAAAGCTTTTTCACAATGCACTGCTATGGAGAATAAAAAACACATTACCGTAAATTGCACTGCAATGCATAGCAACACATTAAAGCACATTAAGTGTAAAAGGGCCCTAACTCTTAACAGCCCTCTGCCTTTGCCTAATCCTTAACCATCCCTCTACCAATGCCTAACCCCTAACCCTCCCTCTACTGATGCCTAACCTTTAACCCCCGCCCAGGTGTTGCCTAAACCTTAACTCCCCACAGTGTTGCCAACCCTTAACCCCCCCTTCCTGCTGCAAAGCCACGATTAACGGCCATAGGAAAACATTTGGGCACCCTGAGTTGCCCAATAAAATAATGTGCGCCAGGGCTACCCTCTATGCTAATTGCGATAATAGCGGGCACAAAGCTCTTCGTGGCTTTTTTCAATGCTGTGAATCATAATGCTCTTCTTTAAACTGCTCCTCTGGTGCACTTTTTCCTGTTTCAGACTAGACATGAGAACGTAAGCAAACATGGAAATTGTTCCCAACCAGCACCACCTTTTGGTGAACTGGAAAAGCAACTTACACTTTTACAGTTGTAATTAAAGAATGTTTTTTATTACAATAGTAGGTGAAAAGAAAAATACTCAATGAGACACGGGGCCTTTATAAATCTGACAGGGATTTTAATCCTTTTCTACTTAAAATTAAATGTTTTGATGTGATAGCACTTTTTATCCTGCTCTCACTTTCTCAGTGATGTGCTTGATTCCCTGCAAGAATATGCAGCAATACTTTTGTTTTGTAGCTCTCAGTTTTCTTAGGTTAGGCAGATGTATCCATTGTTTTTAAAAATATGTGATGCTTCTGCATAATTTTATCAAGTTTGTTTTTCCACTTGAAATGGGCTACAATTAATTTGTATTTTCAGTGTCTGCACCTCGACTATTAAAGTTTGCATTTAAGCCATATCAGGTACAATTGGTAAAAATAAAGTAAAACAGCTGAATAGAAATAATAAAAATCTGGTGTATAAAATGTACATTTTATATTGGAAAATTCATTTTCGTCTTTCAGCATTCAATGGTGAATTACAGTGATTTGAGTAGCTAAGAGCATTGTGTGGGAATAATATTGCAAACACAAGAAAAGAGGTCATGTTTTTTGGAGGTAACTTTTAAAGCGTATGGTGCTAGAATCACGAAAAACCCTATTTTAGCCAGAATCACCACATATTGCTGTTTCTTAGCATGATTAATGGACATGCTCTGTTGTTGTCAAGAAATTATGTTCTGGGTTTTCATCTTAAAGTTGTAAGGATGTATACTGAAGGACAGATTCAGAAGCACTGACTTGTGAGGACAGCAGTGCTCGGTCATATAACCGAGACAGCTTGTAATTATCATTTAATAGCCCATTTTGCTTTAGACCTATTAATCTATGGGTCAAGCATGATTAAAAGATAAGAGTATACTAAAGGGTTATATTACCTACATTTTGCTATATATACTGTATAGGCAGTGGCATGCACTGTAGAGATTTTGTTTGTACAGAGATTGCCTACGTTTCACATTGTATTTGGTGTTTTATATTTAACATCTTATTTGGTGTTAATATTTCATTTTCCTTACAGTGCTTAAAAAGTGTCATATAAAGCTCCTTTTCCATTAACAATAAGACCTGTACTCTATGCAATATAGGATCTTAGATTAAAAGTTAAGCTATTCTTCAGGCACAAATGTAAATATATCATCTAGTGGCCCAGTACCCAGCATGCTCAGAGTTTACCTTTTTTTGTGTGAAATGTGGCTTCTCTGTCTAAAAAAAAATAGCTCTTGATAACCTCTAATGTGGGACTCCGGTACTTTGCATGCAGTGGGAAGCTGTGCAACTTTCAATCCCCAACCACCCCTTCCTCTGTCCACCTGATAAAGATTTTTTTAAGGTGCCCAATCATGTTTTGATTGACAGTCTTGTAATGTATAGAGGCGCCCCACAAGGATATATAGATATTCCTCTTCCTTATTCATTTTGGAGCAACAACCTAAAATATCTTTTATCACTTCCAATAAAGTTTTGTCTAAAGAATATCCACTGAGAGTACTTTCTCCTTTTCTGATCTTTTGGGCTGCTGGGAGCACACAGTGCAGCACCCAAAATACAGGAGGGATCTCTGGAGGTGGATTGAAGTTCCTGTGGTGACAACTTAATCCCTGGCGCTGTGATTGAATGTGTTAATGTTTTGATTGACAGCCTGATCAAATTTGTTTGAAAGATGATTGATTGGGCACATTAGAGGCAACATATCAGATTTGGTCAGTGATTACATTATCATAAAAAGATACCTGCACAGTATGTCCTGAAGTTGAGCTGTGTTTTTGTTATGTAGAATAAATAATTGCTCTGCTTAGAATTGTTTGTTTACAGTGTACGGTATAAGTAAAAATCCAGGACGGGTGGCAAAACAAAGCCTCTTTTTAGGACAGGGTTACCTGCGTATTCAACCAGACCTCTCAGACTATTAAAATTCTGGGGTGATGGAAAGTGCCAAAGATTCCCTTCTCTTCTTGTTGCAGAACTGGCAGCAGAGTGGCTATACTATAGCAAACTGTCCATGCCATTGCTATCTTCCTCCTTCACAAGTCTCCCACTTCTATTCGGCTCTACGACCCCTACTTTTGCTGCCAGCACTGCACAGAGGACGGGGAGTACTCTAGCAAAGGGTACTATAGAGAAACACTGAGGGAAGCACTTGAGTGTGAGAGCAAGCAGGGTCACTATAAGACTTGCTCAACAATGTTAACACTATACCAGAGAGCTGTAAGTGGTACCTGTAACGGGGGGCACTACAAGTCAGGCTCAGCAGTGGGAGACACTAAAGTTGAGTACTATGAGCGGACACTGTGTGAGAGCACAATAGCGGGAGGCACTATAAACAGAGTACAGTAGTATGAGAAAATAAAGGACAGCACAGTAGCAAAGGAGCAGTATATAGTGAGGGCAGTAGCATAGGACACTACAGGGGAGCACTAGAAGGAGTCTGATAGTGGAGCACATTATGGGGTAACATTATAACGACAGCAAAGTAGTGGAGAACCTTATTGAGGAGCACAGTAGTGAGGGTCACTATAAGTGATGCACAGTAGTGAGGGTCACTATAAGTGATGCACAGTAGCAGGGATATAAGTACAAGGGGAGCACAAAAGTGCAGACACTAAAGTGAAGCACTGCACACCAGCAGAATGTTACTAAAATAGCAACAATCTAATAGGAACACAATAACAATAGGCCCTGCAAGGGATGCAGCCACAGGGAGGCCCAGAAGCAGCAGGGGGGCCTGTAGGGAGAGAAGTTTATTTTCCATTTCCTGATAGACTGACAACTAAGACTACGGAGAGAATAAAAAAACGTTCTGCTCTCTGCACAATTGTTCTAATGACTGTGTCTGATTAGCCACTGATAGGGAATCATACAAAGTTTTGCAGACAAAAAATTGTAGACAGTCTTTATTCAGTGTTCAGCAGGCTTTTGTGTACAGCCCTGTTCTACCCCCAGCCTCTCTACCTATTCCCAAGTGCTGTGTACTGTAGTGATGCTGGAGAAGTCTGCAGAGCCAGTTCTGCTCCGTCACAGATGGACAGAGTGCATGTAATAAGCTAAGGCTGGGAGCACACTCACCTGACTGTGTTTTCTGCACACTATGGGCTTGATTCACTATAAAGTGATAACTCAAATATCACACCTTATGAAAAGATATCACACCTTATCAAAGTTAACACACCTTATCAGAGTAGCATAGCACAGGGGCTTAGGGCAGGGCGGGTGCCATTGCCAATTAGCAGGTATAAGTGTGTAACTCTCGCAATGCTACTCTGATAAGACAGTGTTAACTTTGATAAGGTGTGATATCTTTGATAAGGTGTGATATCTTTTCATAAGGTGTGATCTTTGGTAAGGTGTGATATTTGAGTTCTCACGGTTAAGTGAATCAAGCCCCATGTGTGTCTGTGTGTGAAAACATGCATGTTACAGTGCTGCCCATAATTATTCATACCCCTGGCAAATATTGACTTAAAGTTACTTTTATTCAACCAGCAAGTAATTTTTTGATGGGAAATGACATAGGTGTCTTCCAAAAGATAATACGACGATGTACAAGAGGCATTATTGTGGGGGAAAAAATCTCAGCTTTTTACATTTGAGCAAAAAGTGTCCAGTCCAAAATTATTCATACCCTTCACACACTTTCACAGTCTGTGGGAAAATCCAAACTTCTATATCATTCAAAATGGTCCAAGCTGTTCTAAAGCATCCTAATTATCCTGATTAATTGGGAACAGCTGTTTTAAAGGGGAATATAACCCTGCATTTCAACTTTGCTCTAAAACATTATTTACAGCATATTATATGCAACCAGCATTTTTTTTTACTAGACCAGCATTGGAAGGGTTACACACAGAGCTTTAAAGTTCCTGGAGAGAACTGCTCCCCGCAGCTGAAGTTTAGATAGATACATTCTGTTTACTTAAATGTAACAAGTGTGGAATGTGACTCACTCTCTCTGACTGTGCAGGAGCTGAAGGACAGCCAAAGAGTGTGTAACACTCCTCACTTGTTACATTCTGTTGACTTAAATGTATCTATCTAAACTTCGGCTGCGGGGAGCAGTTCTCTCCACGAACTTTAAAGCTCTGTGTGTAACCCTTCCAATGCTGGTCTAGTAAAAAAAAATGCTGGTTGCATATAATATGCTGTAAATAATGTTTTAGAGCAAAGTTGAAATGCAGGGTTATATTCCACTTTAATCAACTCGACAAGTGAAAAACAGCAGCTCTCTGCAGTTGGTTTGTGGACAGTCATGGCTAAGACAAAGGAGCTCAGTGAGGACCTGTGGTTGCCCATTGTGGCTACTCACAAGCTAGGAAATGGCTATAAGGCCATTTCTAAATGTTTTCAAGTTCCATTGTCTACAGCACAAAGTATTATTAAAAAACACAAGATGTTCTGCACTGTGGAAAATCTCAGAAGACGTGGTCGGAAGCCAAAAGTGACACCTGTGTGGGCCAGGAGGATAGTGAGAGAGGTGAAAAAGAATCCAAGGATCACCAACAAGGCCATCCTGGTGAATCTGGGCTCTGCTGGTGGCAATGTCTCTAGGCAGACAATCCAACAGACACTGCACACTGCTGGGTTGCACGGATGCAGACCAAGGAGGATGCCACTTTTCCAGATAAGGCACACAAAAGCTCGCTTGGCCTTTGCGAATGCTCATCTGGATACAGAAGACTTCTGGTCTTCTTTGTTATGGTCAGATGAAACAAACATTGAATTGTTTGGTCACAATGATGTTTCCTTCATTTGGCGTAAAAAAAGAGAAGCCTTCAGCTGAAAGAACACTTTCCCCACTGTCAAACATGGTGGTGGGAACCTAATGCTTTGGGGGTGTTTTTCAGCCAATGGACCAGGGAACCTAATCACAGTGAACGGCACCATGAAAAAAAGCAATACATGAGGATTCTCAATGACAACATCAGGCACTCTGCAGAGAAACTTGGCCTTGGGCACCAGTGCACATTTCAGCATGACAATGACCCAAAACACACAGCAAAAGTGATAAAGAAATGGTTAGCAGACAACAACATTAACATTTTGGAGTGGCCCAGCCTGAGTCCTGACTTGAATCCAATTGAGAATCTGTGGACGGAGCTAAAGATCAGGGTGACCGTCCAACCTGAAAAATGTGGAGCTCATTGCTAAAGATGAATGAGCAAACATACCTCTGGGGACGTGCAAAAACCAGGTCTGCAATTATAGGAAGCGTTTGATTGCTGTAATAGACAATAAAGGCTTTTCTATTGATTATTGAGAAGGGTATGAATAATTTTGGACTGGACACATTTTGCTCAAATGTAAATTAAAAATGAGAAATTTTTTTTCCACAATAATGCCTCTTGTACATCGTCTTGTTATCTTTTGGGAGATGCCTATGTCCTTTCCAGTCAAAAAATGACTTGCTGTTTGAATAAAAGTAACTTTAAGTCAAAATTTGCCAGGGGTATGGATAATTAAGGGCAGCACTGTATATCACATAAGTTAATGTGATTGATAGAGAAAATGTGTGCAGTGCATCACTGCTGTCTGTTTTTATCTGCATGGGGAAAATACATTCAAGTGTGCACTAGCCAACTGATTAAGGCCAGAAACCCACTAGGAGCGATTTCTAATCGCTAGGGATTTGTAAAAGCTCTTGCAAATGCAATGCTATGGGGCATTTTTATAAAATCACATCACTCAAGTGAGATCACACCCATAGCATTACATTAGCAAGAGTTTTCAAATCGCAAATCGCTCTGAAAATCGCTCCTAGTGGGTTTCTGGCCTAGCATTGGTTCTCAGTTTACCTGTGCAGTTTCATAGGGGGGCCCAGTGATTTCTGGTTACACCCCTGAGTGGGTCACTGCATAATTATAAGGGATCCTAAAGAATCGTCACTATAAAGGGACTACACAAGTACAGTGTCGGACTGGTATGTGAAAAAGCTGTGGTAATCCATTTGCTGGCCAAGCAGCAGGAATCGTGTGTTGCTGCTCACAGTGAAGACTTGCTACAGGCTTCTATTTGGAATACATGGTTTTTGCTGCTTGGCCAACAAGTGGATTTCCTCATATTTTCCACCTCCTAGTCCAACACTGCAAGAGGAGGAACTTGAGAAGGGAAACACTGTATAATAGTGGGTGCACTAATGGAGCAGCGTTATAACAGAATATAGTTGCAGGGGTACAAATGGGGCAGTACTGTAAGGATGCACAATTTTGTTCTGATCGGCATTTTATATTTACAATGTTAATCACTTATTTCCAAAAATTATGAGCAAAAATGTCTTAAAGAATCATGAACCCTTAAAAAAAAAGTGGCAATCATCCAAGCTGATTGCCAGTTTATGAATACAGCAATCCAAATGTGCCGCTATGTCTGCAGAAATTAGAGCATATTGCTGGCGATCTGCAAATTATCATCTTCATAAATAGGCACCATAGAGATATTTAGGCTTACTTGAACATTTTTGACAATGATGATTAAATACAGAGTTGTAACTGGTTCAGGCACTCACACATTACCCAAGACAGATCTCTTATTTCTAATCAAATCAGTAAGCCATGTGGAACTAGCATTAGTTAACATACAGCTCACTGTAACATTTCTCACTGGTAACATTTTAGGAACATGACGGAACAATGATGAGTAAAGCTAGTGGGGAAAAAAAGTAAAGTAAAATGTGTGACCAACGACAGAATCATTTTGTATTTAAACAGAATCAGAATCAGAATTTATTTCGCCAAGTACAACGCGAGTTGTACCCGGAATTGTTTTTGGCACAACAGGGTCGGTGATGATACAGCAGATATACAGTATACATAGCATACAGATACATCAGTAGATACACAGATACATCAGTAGATACATACAGTTACATCATTAGATACATACAGTGCAGTGCATATGCAGAGCATATAGCATAAGGCATTAGTAGAAGGATCCATAAAAGATAGGCCCAGGAGAAAGGACCCAGGGGAAATCCGCTGCCATATTAGGCACTCAAAACGCTTCTGCAGTGATAACTTTAATCAGATACCCCCTAGTCTATCCTGAGAGAGAGAGAGAGAGAGAGAGAGGTGAGGAAGATGGAGAGAGAAAGTGAAAGAGCAGTGAAAGTGAGACCCCTTCATATTGCGTCGTGACCCGTTTATGTCCTGTTTGCTGGCTTTGAGGGATCCGCAGCTGCTGGACTAGTATCCTCTTAGTAGGGAAGGACCTATGATGTCAGTCTGGGGAGCCAGTGTGAGATGCCGGACTGTTGGCTGACCCTGTAGGGACCAGTAGCAGGGTGGGTGACTCGCAATGAAGCTGGTGGACACAGCAGGCTGGGGCTGGTGGTTGCACAGGCTGTACGATGGAGCTAGTGGCCGATTTGGTGGAGCAGGGACCAGCAGCCGATGGGCCAGGAGGACATCAGCAAGTTCAGTGGTGGATGGCCAGGCTTACCAGGGGACAGAGATGATGATCTGGCTTGGGGGCACAGCAATGATATCAGGCTCACCTGGGCAGGGCAGCAGCGATGTTCCCCAAGGGATTGTTGTGATCTGCCCTGCAGCCTGGACAGATTGGAAGGCATTCTGCTTGTGCCTAAGGTGGCTTCCTGGCAGCGGCGAATCATGATGTTCCGTGTCTGAGGCAGGGTGAAGCAGTGCAGTGCATGGGCCGGTGGTCGCTCCACGTGGGTGGCGGCGGGGGTGAAGCAGTGCAGTGCATGGGCCGGTGGTCGCTCCACGTGGGTGGCGGCGGCCGCTCAGCTGATCAGGCCCTGTGATGCTCCAACGTCCTGGCAGTCACGTGGTGCGACTGCATGCATACGGAGTGCAGTGTTCCGGTGGGGATGCGGCTCTGCAGTGGTTCAGCTGTGGGGTGGCAGATGCGCTCACATCCAGGCCATCTCTGTGCAGCATCCCGGTCTCCTGGCAGTGCCCCGACTGATCAACCTGCATGGAGTGAGGAGAGAGGGCCGGTGGTGTCAGAGCGCGTCCTCCTTGTTCCCAGGTCTCGGCGGAGGAATGGTCCCACGTGCTGGTGCGCGCATACTGTGGTCAGTCCCTCACCGCAGAGCAGCCTGAACAGCTGATCGCAGCCTGCGGTGTGCGCCCGGGGCCCCTGCATCTCACCCAGGTGGATGGAGGGTGTTCGTGAGAGCAAGTGGGGAGTATCAATGAGAAAAAAAGAAAAAAGGACGGAGACCTGTGGCCGTGGCGTCCGCATACGGCGCCATCTTGAATGACCAGTGACTTCAGGCAAGAACTTTTTCTTAAAGAGAACTCAAGGTGAAAGGGATAAGGGCTGCAATAGTTATTTCCTTTTAAACAATACTAGTAGCCTGGCAGTGCTCCAGATCCTGTGTCTCTAATACTTTTAGCCATAGACCCTGAACAAGCATGCAGCAGAGCAGGTACTGTGACTCAGTTGACTCAGGTTTTACTGAATTAGCCATGTGCTTTCTCCAGGGTTTTGACGCAGACACTACTTACTTACTACTTACAGGCAACTGGCATTATTTACAAGGAAATAAATATGGCAGTCTCCAAATTAATGGCCTCAATTCACTAAGCAATATCGCATTCGGTAATGCAAAAAACAGCTGATTTTATCTTGCCAAATGCCAATTCACTAAACCTATTACCACACTGAAAAGTAAAATTAACAACTAGTGAGGTAAATTATCGACTAGTGCAGTAAATGCCTCAAACGCCAAGAAATTTCAAGTCACAAAGCTTAAAGCATTCTGTGTTCGCTATTTAACTCCAGCTCTGACCAGTAACTTACTATCTCCATGTGGTAAAAGTTGACAGATGTAGCAGACAGCCAATAGAGGGAACCAGAAGCAAACGCGTAAAAATGGTGCCTGGAAAGAAGTGTGCAGGGGTGTGCCGCTTGTAGAATATAGATGGCCCGAACGGTTCACTGGCGAACGGTTCCCGGCGAACTTCCGTGGTTCGTGATCGCGGCGAACTGGGAACTTTTCCGGAGGTTCGGTCCCCCCCATAGTGCATCATGAGGGTCAATTTTGACCCTCTACATCACAGTCAGCAGGCACATTGTAGCCAATCAGGCTACACTCCCTCCTGGAGCCCCACCCCCTTATAAAAGGCAGGCAGCGTCAGGCAGTGGACTCACTCATGTGCCTGCAGTAATTAGAGAAGGGAAAAGCTTAGTTAGGCTCTTGTAGGCTTGTTAGCTTGCTCCTGGCTGATTGTTATTGCTAAAAAAAGCACCCCTCAACAGCTCTTTTGAAAGCTAATCTTGTTCTTATGATCTTTTTTTTCTGTGGCCTACTTGCATTATATACAGCCCTGTCAGTCAGTGTCACTGTGCCTGTCTGTGTGTGACAGGTGCACATGTAATACCCATCACTGCATATACCTACTACCTGTTGTTCACTTCAGTGCACCCACCTACCTACGTGAGCGCACGCAGTGTCACTGTTCCTATCTGGTACCTGTCTGTGTATGACAGGTGCACATGTAATACCCATCACTGCATATACCTACTACCTGTTGTTCACTTCAGTGCACCCACCTATCTAGGTGAGCGCATGCAGTGTGATATACCACTCCGTGCATACCTGTTAACTGCACCTGTGTGGTAAGATTGACCCCAGCCGCCCACCCCGCACAGGTTTACTGGGAGGTATCTGGATAGCAACTATCCGGGTATCTCAGGGATCCGGATTTGAGCAGCCTTAGTCACTGCAACCTGTTCACTGCACCTGTGTAACTGCACATTGTTGTACCAGCAGTCACTGCAACCTGTTTACTGCACCTGTGTAACCGCACATTGTATTAGTCAAGTCAGTGCATACCTTTCACTTCATCCCCCCCAATATGGACAAAACAAAAGGCAGAGGCAGGCCACCTGGCAGGTCTGTTTGAGGTCGCGCTGTCGTGATTTCGTGCGGCCTGCGACCAAAGTACAGTGTTCAGAAGAAGGCACATGCCATCAACCCCCAATATTGTCAGGACGTAGTTGACTATTTAACACAGAACACCTCATCTTTCTCAGCTTCCACACGGAAGCGTGACATATCTTCCTCCTCCTGCTCTGATTCTGGCACCCCACTTAACACTCAGTCAGCCGCCACCACCACCAAAGTGCCATCATCCCAGGGCTCAGCTGTGTGGAAATTTTTGTGTGTCTGCCTCAGATGAGAGCAGTGCCATCTGTACTCTCTGCCACCGAAAATTGAGCAGTGGAAAGACCAAGACCCGCGTAGGGACAACTACCTTACGAAGGCACATGTTTACAAAGCACCAACTACAATGGGATGACCACCTGAGGGAAGGCAGCACACAAAAGCAAATCTACATACCGCGATACCCAAACTGTACCGTGATGTTGAAAGGCAAGTGGTGTCCTCTCTGGCACACAGCGTTGGGTCAAGTGACCATCTGACCACGTGGTCTGCAAAGGATGGTCAGGCCTGCCCAAAGACTAAGTCAGTCCCCACGCACAGCATCTCTACCTGCACGCCATGTGACTGCCTGCCCCAAGACTAAATCACTCCCCACAAAGCATCTCTGCCGGCAGGCCGCTTGACTGCCTTCACCACCACCACCACCAACAGGGTCCAGGACTTCAGGTGGATTCCTGAATTTTTAAGGCCGCTGCTAGCAGCAGCCGCTATAATAATTTTTCTGGTGCATGTACATGCCTGCCTAGTTTTTCTGGTTGCACTGGGGCTGCAACAACAAAACAAAAGGCATGTACAAGTGCTAATTCCCCTTCGTGATCATTACCTTGCCACGGTGAAGGGGCTTGCGTATCACAATGCAGCAATGACCGCCGGCTATATGAGTGTCTCGGGGGGGAGGGACAGACCAAATTTGATCAGCTTCATTGTGGACAGACCAAATTTGATCAGCTGGACAGTCACTGTTCTGTCATTGAGCTACCTCAGCCCGGCGACCATATGGGCGTGAAAACCGCCACGGCCTGCACTCTGGCCATGGTGCGCTCCAGTCTAGCACGCCCGTCACTACATAAAGAGCTGTTTGCGGTGCGTTACACGGTGAGTTTGGTGTGTCAGTGTGAAGCAGTACTTTTGGCGTCTATCCCACTCCGCCATGCCCCCCTCCAGGTGTTAGACCCCTTGAAACATCTTTTCCATCACTTTTGTGGCCAGCATAAATGTTTCTAGTTTTCCAAGTTCGCCTCCCCATTGAAGGCTATTGCGGTTTGCGAAAGTTCGCACAAACCGAACTTTCGCAGGAGGTTCGCGAACCGAAAATCGGAGCTTCGGGCCATCTCTATTGCAGAATCTCGCTAAGATTAGCGATATTCTACTACTAAGACCCTCACTGGTGGTGCCTTACCCTAACGTCCCCTAATTGCGCCTAACCTTAACGCTTTCCTCCCCCCTCTACCACAAAGGCGAGATGTATGGCAATCAATGTAAATAGGTGCCTATGACAGCGCTGTTTTTCCCTAAATAGTTTCTGTGCCAATAGTGAGTGCAATGCAGCCCTGCTTCTCACCCCATTTTATCCGATGCACTGGTGGGCAGGACTTCAGAAGGACAGAGCAGGAAAATAAGAAGACATTTAAAAAAAAAAGCTTTTCTGTGTCCCTTTAGACGTGCATATCTATATACTGATACACAGACGAGCTCCCTCTATTTAGCATGTATGCCCTTCTAAAGTAATGCCAGGGATGCACTGGATATAAAAAGCAATGGGATTATGCAGACGCTTATGGGAAGACTCTCAGCTCCTTGCCAGACCTACTCCACTGCTGGTAAGACTATTGAGAAGGGTTTAGTGAATTGAAGCCTGTCTTATCGGTATATTACCGAACTTTTACCGAAAGCAGGGAATCTTAGTGAGTTTGGAAAAAAAAGTGTAATAACTAATCGTGGTATTTTACCACATAAATTTACCAAAATGCCCATAGTGTGTTGGGGCCAAAGGGGTAATTCATTAACTGGCGCTGAACATAGTGTTGGGCGAACATCTAGATGTTCGGGTTCGGGCCGAACAGGCCGAACATGGCCGCGATGTTCGGGTGTTCGACCCGAACTCCGAACATAATGGAAGTCAATGGGGACCCGAACTTTTGTGGTTTGTAAAGCCTCCTTGCATGCTACATACCCCAAATTTACAGGGTATGTGCACCTTGGGAGTGGGTACAAGAGGAAAAAAAAATTAGCAAAAAGAGCTTATAGTTTTTGAGAAAATCGATTTTAAAGTTTCAAAGGGAAAACTGTCTTTTAAATGCGGGAAATGTCTGTTTTCTTTGCACAGGTAACATGTTTTTTGTCGGCATGCAGTCATAAATGTAATACATATAAGAGGTTCCAGGAAAAGGGACCGGTAACGCTAACCCAGCAGCAGCACACGTGATGGAACAGGAGGAGGGTGGCGCAGGAGGAGAAGAAGGCCACGCTTTGTGAGACACAACAACCCCGGCCTTGCATGAGGGCAAGAAGCGTGCGGATAGCAGGCTTTGTACCGCCATGCAGTCATAAATGTAATAAAGATAAGTGGTTCAATAAACAGGGACCACGCG
This sequence comes from Hyperolius riggenbachi, assembly GCF_040937935.1. Classification (NCBI taxonomy): domain Eukaryota; kingdom Metazoa; phylum Chordata; class Amphibia; order Anura; family Hyperoliidae; genus Hyperolius; species Hyperolius riggenbachi. The sequence continues at coordinate 201,115,078 of NC_090652.1, read as the reverse complement.
GCAACGCTAACCCAGCAGCAGCAGACGTGATGGAACAGGAGCAGGCGCAGGAGGAGAAGGCCACGCTTTGTGAGACACAACAACCCAGGCCTTGCATGAGGGCAAGAAGCGTGCGGATAGCATGCTTTGTACCGCCATGCAGTCATAAATGTAATAAAGATAAGTGGTTCAATAAACAGGGACCACGCGGCAACGCTAACCCAGCAGCAGCAGACGTGATGGAACAGGAGGAGGCGCAGGAGGAGAAGGCCACGCTTTGTGAGACACAACAACCCAGGCCTTGCATGAGGGCAAGAAGCGTGCGGATAGCATGCTTTGTACCGCCATGCAGTCATAAATGTAATAAAGATAAGTGGTTCAATAAACAGGGACCACGCGGCAACGCTAACCCAGCAGCAGCAGACGTGATGGAACAGGAGCAGGCGCAGGAGGAGAAGGCCACGCTTTGTGAGACACAACAACCCAGGCCTTGCATGAGGGCAAGAAGCGTGCGGATAGCATGCTTTGTACCGCCATGCAGTCATAAATGTAATAAAGATAAGTGGTTCAATAAACAGGGACCACGCGGCAACGCTAACCCAGCAGCAGCAGACGTGATGGAACAGGAGGAGGCGCAGGAGGAGAAGGCCACGCTTTGTGAGACACAACAACCCAGGCCTTGCATGAGGGCAAGAAGCGTGCGGATAGCATGCTTTGTACCGCCATGCAGTCATAAATGTAATAAAGATAAGTGGTTCAATAAACAGGGACCACGCGGCAACGCTAACCCAGCAGCAGCAGACGTGATGGAACAGGAGCAGGCGCAGGAGGAGAAGGCCACGCTTTGTGAGACACAACAACCCAGGCCTTGCATGAGGGCAAGAAGCGTGCGGATAGCATGCTTTGTACCGCCATGCAGTCATAAATGTAATAAAGATAAGTGGTTCAATAAACAGGGACCACGCGGCAACGCTAACCCAGCAGCAGCAGACGTGATGGAACAGGAGGAGGCGCAGGAGGAGAAGGCCACGCTTTGTGAGACACAACAACCCAGGCCTTGCATGAGGGCAAGAAGCGTGCGGATAGCATGCTTTGTACCGCCATGCAGTCATAAATGTAATAAAGATAAGTGGTTCAATAAACAGGGACCACGCGGCAACGCTAACCCAGCAGCAGCAGACGTGATGGAACAGGAGCAGGCGCAGGAGGAGAAGGCCACGCTTTGTGAGACACAACAACCCAGGCCTTGCATGAGGGCAAGAAGCGTGCGGATAGCATGCTTTGTACCGCCATGCAGTCATAAATGTAATAAAGATAAGTGGTTCAATAAACAGGGACCACGCGGCAACGCTAACCCAGCAGCAGCAGACGTGATGGAACAGGAGCAGGCGCAGGAGGAGAAGGCCACGCTTTGTGAGACACAACAACCCAGGCCTTGCATGTGGACAAAAAGCGTGCGGATATAGCAGCAATGCTTTTTGCCGCCATGCAGTCATAAATGTAATACAGATGAGAGGTTCAATAAACAGGGCCCGGAAACGCAACACCATCCCAGATGTTCATTGGTCATGTTACTTGGTTGGGGTCCTGGAGTGTTGCGTAGTCATTTCCAATCCAGGATTGATTCATTTTAATTTGAGTCAGACGGTCTGCATTTTCTGTAGAGAGGCGGATACGCCGATCTGTGACGATGCCTCCGGCAGCACTGAAACAGCGTTCCGACATAACGCTGGCTGCCGGGCAAGCCAGCACCTCTATTGCGTACATTGCCAGTTCGTGCCAGGTGTCTAGCTTCGATACCCAATAGTTGAAGGGTGCAGATGGATGGTTCGACACAGCTACGCCATCTGACATGTAGTCCTTGACCATCTTCTCCAGGCGATCGGTGTTGGAGGTGGATCTGCACGCTTGCTGTTCAGTGGGCTGCGGCTGCATGGGTGTCAGAAAATTTTCCCACTCCAAGGACACTGCCGATACCATTCCCTTTTGGGTACTAGCTGCGGCTTGCGTTGTTTGCTGCCCTCCTGGTCGTCCTGGGTTTGCGGAAGTCAGTCTGTCTGCGTACAACTGGCTAGAGGAGGGGGAGGATGTCAATCTCCTCTCTAAAGTCTCCACAAGGGCCTGCTGGTATTCTTCCATTTTGACCTGTCTGACTCTTTCTTCAAGCAGTTTTGGAACATTGTGTTTGTACCGTGGATCCAGAAGGGTATAAACCCAGTAATTGGTGTTGTCCAGAATGCGCACAATGCGTGGGTCACGTTCAATGCAGTCTAGCATGAATTGAGCCATGTGTGCCAGAGTCCTACCAGAATCCTCATCATCCTCTTGTGAGCGTTGTGATAGTTGTTGTGATGCATCATAGTCGTCACCTTCCTCCTGGTCTGCTTCTGCTGACCATTCGCGTTGAATTGTGGAAGTCCAACGTGCACCGCTCTGGCCCTCGTCAGTGGTGGCATGAAATTCCTGCTCCAACTCCAGCTGTTCCTCCTCCTCTTCTTCGTCATAGCTGCTGGGGCCAGCGTTCCCTGAGGCGGATGGCCTGATGTTGGTACCATCACGCTGATCGTTTTCTCCTTCAGATTCCCCCAGTTGCATCATGACAGCTGTTTCCTTGATTTTTAACATCGACCTCTTCAGTAAACACAGCAGTGGTATGGTAATGCTGACTGAAGAGTTGTCACTGCTCACAAGCAACGTGGATTGCTCAAAATTTTGGAGGACTTGGCAGAGGTCCAACATGTTGGCCCAATCGGATCCACAGAAGCTTGGCAGCTGGCCGGATGCGCCTCGGTACTGCGCCGTCATGTACTGGACCACTGCACTCTTCTGCTCGCAAAAGCGGGCTAGCATGTGCAGCGTAGAATTCCAGCGCGTAGGGACATCACACAGCAAGCGATGGTGGGGGAGATTGAAGCGCTCCTGCATCTTGGCGAGTGCCCCCGAAGCAGTACTGGAATTTCTACAATGTTTGGACACTCGACGCACCTTCAACAGCAGATCGGGCACGCCTGGGTATGTCCTCAGGAACCGCTGAACTACTAGGTTTATCACGTGCGCCAGGCAAGGGATGTGTGTCAGCTTAGCCAACCTTAAAGCGCGAATGAGATTACTCCCATTATCACACACAACCATGCCCGGTTTCAGGTCCAGCGGTGCCAGCCACAAATCCGTCTGTTCCTTTATTCCCCTCCAAATTTCCTCCCCTGTGTGCTGCTTATCCCCAAGGCAGATTAGCTTCAGCAACGCTTGCTGACGCATGCCAACAGCTGTGCTGCACTGCTTCCACGATCCTACTGCTGCTGGGTTAGCGTTTCCGGATGAGGTACAGCTTTGAGATGCGTTGGAGGAGAAGGAGTCAGAGAGGTAGGTGCTGCTGTTATCCAGTGGGAGGGACGGCGGTGCAGCTGTTTGTGGCGTGGGCAACACCCGTGCCGTAGCAGGTGAGGAATCGCTGCCAGGCTCCACAAGGTTCACCCAGTGCGCGGTAAGGGAGATGTATCGACCCTGGCCGAACGCACTCGTCCAGGTGTCAGTGGTGAGGTGAACCTTGCAGGCAACGGCATTCTTCAAGCTTCGGGTTATTTTGCTGACCACGTGCTCATGCAACTCAGGCACTGCAGAGCGCGCAAAGTGGTAGCGGCTGGGAACCACGTAACGTGGGATGGCCACTGACATCATGCCCTTGAAGCTGTTTGTCTCCACCAATCGATATGGCAGCATTTCGCAGGCCAGAAGCTTGGCTATGCTGGCTGTTACTGCCACGGCCCGGGGGTCATTTGCTGGCAATTTCCTCTTGCGCTCAAACATCTCCGACACAGACAACTGAACCGTAGCGCTGCACACGGAAGGGCTGTTGGTTGTTGTGTTTGATGAACACTGGGAGACCTCAAGAGCACTACTCCGGAAAGTGACAGTGTCAGCGTCGTCTGATGTTTGTGAATGTTGTGAACCACGCAATGGCTGGGCTACTGCTGCTGCTGAGGCGGGTCTGGTGGTGAGTCTGGTGAACCCAAGGGAGGCAGTGTTGTTTCTGGTACCCTGTCCTGACGCGTTTGCCCAAAGAGTGGGATGTTTGGATAGCATGTGACGGCTCATGCTGGTGGTGGAGAGGTTGTTAATATTTTTCCCCCTGCTCAGGCGGGTCTTGCACACCTTGCAAATCGCCATGGTAACATCCTCAGTGCAGTCTTCAAAGAAAGCCCAGACTTTGGAGCACCTGCCTCCTTGCTGGCGATTTCTGTTTGCTCCTCTTTTGCCTCTCACTTGAACTTCCACGCTTGTGGTGCCTGAAATTGCGCGCCGCCTACCTTGTGGCACAAGGCGAACTCGTGCAGCAGTGTGTTCTTCAACAGACTCATCTGTGCTGCTGCTACGACGGCGATGTTCTCGTTCACAAACAAAATCTGGGTCTCTGTCCACATTGTCCATACCCTCCTCTTCCATCTCCTCAAACTCGTCATATGTCATTGTGGGCCACCGCCGTGGAGTAGAGCTCCCCACAACAACCTCTGCGCAGCACACTCCAACGTCGTCTTCCAGATCTTGTCGGCCGACCTCCTGCAATTGCAACCCCTCCTGCCCAAATTGCTCTGGGATTTGGGTTTCCGAGTCCTCTTCGGACTCGCCTTGTATTTCAGTGCGCGGTGCATTTCCCACAGTTAACGGTTGTGAATCCAGGCACAACATTTCTGGCTGTTCCTCCATTGACCTTTGAAAGGTGGAAGTTTGTTGGGCTGGGAATAGCTCCTGCGAATACCCCATTGTGTCCTGAGGTAATTCATCGGACTGGTTATCTGGCAGTTGTGTGCGTGGTGTCGCTGCCGGTTGTGTCAGCTTTGTGCCCACTGGCTCCTTGTAACTGGCTGAGGACTCGGACCTCGTGCGTGATGTGCTGGTGCTGCTTAACCCACTGCTGGACGCTTGAGAGGTCATCCAAGTAATTATCTGGTCCTGTTCTTTTGGATTTGTGAGGGTTGTTGTCCTGGACAACATGGGCGGTATTGAGTGGGTTTTCTTGGGTGCTCCCCTGTGGCCTGTACGTGAACCGTCAGGGGAAACACCTCTTCCCTTGCCCCTCCCTCTTTCACCGGATTTCTTCCTCATTTCACTTATCCTTACAGTACACGCTGACTGGCAGCAGTACAGTGGCAGTACAGAAATGCTATACAGTACCACTATTCCCAGCAGCGACACAGAGCACAATGCTATACAGTGACGGGTGAGCGGTGTACCACTATTCCCAGCAGCGACACAGAGCACAATGCTATACAGTGACGGGTGAGCGGTGTACCACTATTCCCAGCAGCGACACAGAGCACAATGCTATACAGTGGCGAACGAGCGGTGTACCACTATTCCCAGCAGACACAGAACAGTACACAGAATGCTATATAGTGTGGCTGAACGAGCGGTGTACCACTATTCCCAGCAGACACAGAACAGTACACAGAATGCTATATAGTGTGGCTGAACGAGCGGTGTACTACTGTTCCCAGCAGACACAGAACAGTACACAGAATGCTATATAGTGTGGCTGAACGAGCGGTGTACTACTGTTCCCAGCAGACACAGAACAGTACACAGAATGCTATATAGTGTGGCTGAACGAGCGGTGTACTACTGTTCCCAGCAGACACAGAACAGTACACAGAATGCTATATAGTGTGGCTGAACAAGCGGTGTACCACTGTTCCCAGCAGACACAGAACAGTACACAGAATGCTATATAGTGTGGCTGAACGAGCGGTGTACCACTGTTCCCAGCAGACACAGAACAGTACACAGAATGCTATATAGTGTGGCTGAACGAGCGGTGTACCACTGTTCCCAGCAGACACAGAACAGTACACAGAATGCTATATAGTGTGGCTGAACGAGCGGTGTACCACTATTCCCAGCAGACACAGAACAGTACACAGAATGCTATATAGTGTGGCTGAACGAGCGGTGTACTACTGTTCCCAGCAGACACAGAACAGTACACAGAATGCTATATAGTGTGGCTGAACGAGCGGTGTACTACTGTTCCCAGCAGACACAGAACAGTACACAGAATGCTATATAGTGTGGCTGAACGAGCGGTGTACCACTGTTCCCAGCAGACACAGAACAGTACACAGAATGCTATATAGTGTGGCTGAACGAGCGGTGTACTACTGTTCCCAGCAGACACAGAACAGTACACAGAATGCTATATAGTGTGGCTGAACGAGCGGTGTACTACTGTTCCCAGCAGACACAGAACAGTACACAGAATGCTATATAGTGTGGCTGAACGAGCGGTGTACTACTGTTCCCAGCAGACACAGAACAGTACACAGAATGCTATATAGTGTGGCTGAACGAGCGGTGTACTACTGTTCCCAGCAGACACAGAACAGTACACAGAATGCTATATAGTGTGGCTGAACGAGCGGTGTACCACTATTCCCAGCAGACACAGAACAGTACACAGAATGCTATATAGTGTGGCTGAACGAGCGGTGTACTACTGTTCCCAGCAGACACAGAACAGTACACAGAATGCTATATAGTGTGGCTGAACGAGCGGTGTACTACTGTTCCCAGCAGACACAGAACAGTACACAGAATGCTATATAGTGTGGCTGAACGAGCGGTGTACTACTGTTCCCAGCAGACACAGAACAGTACACAGAATGCTATATAGTGTGGCTGAACGAGCGGTGTACCACTGTTCCCAGCAGACACAGAACAGTACACAGAATGCTATATAGTGTGGCTGAACGAGCGGTGTACCACTGTTCCCAGCAGACACAGAACAGTACACAGAATGCTATATAGTGTGGCTGAACGAGCGGTGTACTACTGTTCCCAGCAGTGACACACAATGACTGGGGGGGACCCTGGCTAGCGTGGCTGGAGCGCGAACTACCCTGCCTGCCTACCCAAAGCTAAACCCACAGACAAATGGCGGAGATATGACGTGGTTCGGGTATTTATTTACCCGAACCACGTGACAGTTCGGCCAATCAGAGCGCGTTCGGGTCCGAACCACGTGACCCGTTCGGCCAATCACAGCGCTAGCCGAACGTTCGGGGGAACGTTCGGCCATGCGCTCTTAGTTCGGCCATATGGCCGAACGGTTTGGCCGAGCACCGTCAGGTGTTCGGCCGAACTCGAACATCACCCGAACAGGGTGATGTTCTGCAGAACCCGAACAGTGGCGAACACTGTTCGCCCAACACTAGCTGAACATTGGAACCAAGTTGCTCAAACCTCAATTTCTAATTGCCACCTTCTTCCTAATGTTCTCTGTTGTCTAGTGGCCCTTAGTCCTACCTATAAATTCCCTGGTGTTTAGTGACCCAACCCCAAAACAGGCAGCATATTGGGACAATCAAAGTGCAGGGAGTACGTCCATTAAAAGCCACTGGACCTGCCAGGGCTCAGGGCAGGTTCAGTGGAGCAGCCATTGCTTAGGAGCGCGAGGTAGTTAGCAGCGCACACTATGCTGCACTACCGCCCATAGCATGCACATAACTTGCATTCCTCTCATTAAGCTGCACTGCTTTAGCAGCATAGCTTAATGAATCAGCCCCATTGTGCGTTCTCTTTATACATTACCTTTACTGGCCTATTGTTGACTTGTCAAAGATTGTCAAAAAATGTTTGTGTGCTTTGCCTCTGACCCATATATTACAAAGGAAGGGATTCTGCACATTCATTTGTGTGCTGCTGGGGAATGCTGACATAGATGGAGTAACTACTCCCATCTCAACACCAGAAGGTTATAGCAGCGTTACTGGCAGTGTAGTGTGCGCTCTTTAACAACAGCCGCTCCTTGCAAATGCTGTGCGTTAGTGACTAGCGTGGCTGCTACTACGTTAACTAAAGTAGTGCCTGTATAAGAGTTATGTAAACTGCAGGGATTTATGTAACAGTCTTGTACCAGTTTTGTTGACTACTCCAGATGAGTAGAGTAACAAGGGATCCAACTGTGTAAAGCTAATTACTCAGGCAACATGATGGGGATATCTGAGCAGTTTGTACTGTTGTCATGGGTGCAAAAAAGTGCAATTAGTTTTTCCTCATTTAAAGAGACACTGAAGCGAGTAAAAAAACGTGCTTCTTCTCTTATATTCAGCAGGGGCATGTGTGCCCCTGCTAAACCGCCGCTATCCTGCCGCACAACGGGGGTCTCTTACCCCCCAATTCCCCCCCTGCAAAATCTGTGACCAACTTGGGGCACACATTCCCCTGCTGAATATAAGAGAAGAAGCGAGTTTTATACTCGCTTCAGATTCTCTTTAAGTGACAGGCTCTGTCTTAATGAGGATGGATGGGCGATCGCTGGATTAAATATTTACCTGTTCTGGACGGTAATCACTCAGCCTTTAGAGAATGGGCCCTGGTGATTTATTTCTCAAAATCACTGCTGCAGATCTGACCACACCCATTTGTGTTGCCGCTTGGTGGATGCCATGCAGGGAAAAGGCTGTGTTTGGTGGCCCCCTCCCAACCCATAACTGGTTCTCTGGGGTCTCGTGACCTCCCCTCCTTCCCCTATACAGTTTCCTTTTGGTGCTTTCTTCCTTTCTCCCACATATGGCTTCTCTGGTAATCTAGGACTTCACACCCAATATAACTTCCCTGGTGGTCTTGAATGGGCCAAACCTTATGCAAAGGGGAAAACTGCTTGAGGGGCAAATTAAGTGGCTCTGTGGACCAAATTTGGCCCGCTAGCCAGAGTTTGACATGTTGGCTGCACCAGATACCACCATTGATCACAATATAAACTTACAAGGTGCTCTGTTCTTGGCTCAAGATACATCTCTGGCACTGTATTTGGCCTGAGGAAGTGGGCATTAGACCCACAAAACGCGTTGCCTGTGCATGATTAAACTTCATATGTGTCTGAATGTGTCATTATTGAGGTAAGCCACCTCTTCTTTTATTATTTTAGCTGTTTTTAACACAGTTTTATCAATCATTGGGCGCCTCTTCCTCCCCTTAGTGCTTTCCACCCTCCTTTGGAGGGGTGTACTCCGGTACCCAATGGCTCCGCCACTGATAGTTCCTTTGTTATTTTGCCAAAAGAGCGACCAGATCCAGTTCCAGCTGGTCAACCGAGTGGAGTAAAAATTATAAATCTCTGCCTTCAGTGGTTGTTGCCCCCTGTGCAACCTTCCTTTGTGAGTACCACCACCTTTTTGTACATTTGCCATAGAATTTGTGATGTACTGCACCATTTGTTGTTTTTGAGTTCCACTTTTTTAGGGGGTTGATCAAACCCTACCACAATGTAAACTTGCTTGCTGATTTTCAACTATTATATATCCGAGTGCTGGTGGTCATTTATTGAAAAATTCTGACTCCGCTATTTAGTACCTCAGAGCTAGGGACGTTTTCTTGGGTGCCAGTGACTATTTTATAGCTAAGCACCGGCCCTCAGCTATTAAAAACCTGCTGCCTGGCTGTACTGTAGCAGAGTTTTAGCTATCATTGACGTATATGGTGACAGGCTCTGCAAATTTTTTGCTACTCTGTGGATATTGGCACTGGTACTGGCTAAATATCTGAGCTTCAGGAAGAGGTATAGGTAGAGTTAGTTGACTAGTGTTAGGGTATTGGGGGTGGATATATGAAATACTCAGGGAGAGGAGTTTATTGTTAGGCAGTGAAGCTGGAATTAACTTCGGAAGGGGAGATAGCATTAAGCATGTAGCATATAGATAGGGGTATGCTTAGCATTGGGGTGTTAGTGTTAGATGCTTCAAATAGGTGAATATTGGTAATGTATCACCACCAATATTTTTATATTTTATATACTGATATTTATAACTATTGGCATTACCTGACACATACATAAACAGGCACAAGGGATTGCCGCTAGTAGAATATAGCTAAAATTAGCAATACTGTACTACTGGATTCCAATAGTAAAATATCGGTAATCTTTACCGAAAATCACCAACAACAAAATTAGCTTATACAGGCCAGTCACTGATGGGTGGGGGTATGGGGCATGCATCACTCTCACATTCCTTTTGCACCTGTGCTCATTATTACTAGCTATGGGTGGCATGGCAATGATTCAAGTGACTCGATAAAGGAAAATTATATTTTTGGATCAGTTCAGGGATTTCTGGGCTTATCCTGGATCAGTAGAAATCTACATGTAAGCAGAGTGTTTTGCTGTGATGTACAATTTGTTTCATTTAGATATGCTGAATTTCAAATATACCTCTGTAGTTATTCCTCTTTACTGAATGTAACCATTGTACAAGCAAATTTGTTCACTTAGGATTACCTCTAAATCCAGATGTCTTATCCTAAGCATTCAAAATGCCATTCATTAAATTTGAAGTTTCATGCCATCATCCCTTAGCTAGAGTTACTACCTCCTTAATCCAGTGTTCTTTTACACTGGCTCTGCACTGTACACTAGTGGCTTTGAACAAATCTTTTTCTGAAAGTTGTGTTGTAAAGCATAATGTTCAGTGTCAGGAGATTTGAAGGAGTGAAACCAAAATACTCAAAGAAATCTTGAACACCGGTCTGATCATCATTTAGTCTGGAAACCACTGAGTTAATGCAGCATTCATTTGAAATGCTGTGCCAGTAAAGTTTATGCTTTGATCCTATCTGGACTAATGCCTTTGTTACTGAATTGATTAATTCAGAATAGTGAAGAAAAGATGCTAATTTGTGCATCAAAGATGTGATAATTTCTTGGTGCAATCAGAGTTTTACAGATAAATTCTGCTCCCCCTTAGGCTGAATCAAGACACCCAGGGGGTATGTATGAAGGTAAATGCATTAACACTTCTACCAGTGACCTTGTTTAAAATGCCTTAGTTCTCTGTCAATTAAATAGCTGTGGATGACTTTATGAAATATTCTGCACATTGGCATTTCTTCATGAGCATGGTGGTGAAAACTATAAAGGGACACTTAAAAGGTCATTCTAGCTTCTGTTGACTTGTTTATCTAACCCCATGTGACATGATATTCTTCAGACAGATAATAGAGCAGAGGATCTAGCAGAGATCTAACGTATTGAAAGAGGCCACTCAGTGAAAAACACTTTCTATATGCTTGGCAGCCTTTTTCTTTTAATCATCAAATTATTAATATTTTGGACTGTGCAGTGCCACTGTGTAAATGCCAATTGATGCTCCGGCTGTGCATTCGACATACTTACCAGCCATGTTGCCATTTTGCAAAAGGTCTTGTTACTGTTTATTGCAGTATGTACTTTTTAATTTTAAAATACAATTCATAAATCAGAACTTTCTTTTTAAGCAGAGCTCTACTATAAAGTGTAATATACGGTGTATATGTATATACATTACGCACACACACACACACACACACACACACACACACACACACACACACACACACACACACACACACACACACACACTTAGTGTGTGTGTGGGTATATATATATATATATATATATATATATATATATATATATATATATTATGTGTGTGTGTGTGTGTGTGTGTGTGTGTACATACAGTGCTGCCCATAATAATTATTCATACCCCTGGCAAATTTTGACTGGAAATTACATGGGTGTCTCCCAAAAGATAACAAGACGGTGTACAAGAGGCATTATTGGGAAAGAAAAAAATTCTTAGCTTTCATTTACATTTGAGCAAAAAGTGTCCAGTCCAAAATTATTCATACCGTTCACAAACAGTCTGTGGGAAAATCCAAAGTTCTATACCATACCAAATAGTCCAAGCTGTTCTAAAGCATCCTAATTGCCCTGATTAATTGGGAACAGCTGTTTTAATCAACTCAACAGGGGAAAAACAGCAGCTCTCTGCAGTTGGTTTGTGTACAGTAATGGCTAAGATAAAGGAACTCGGTGAGGACCTGCAGCTGCGCATTGTGGCTGCTCACATATCTGAGGATGTGGTTGGAAGCCAAAAGTGACATCTGCTGTCCAGGAGGATAGTGAGAGAGGTGAAAAAGAATCCAGGGATCACCACCAAGGCCATCCTGGTGAATTTGGGCACTGCTGGTGGCAATGTCTCAAGGCAGACAATCCAACAGACACTGCACACTGCTGGGATCGATGGATGCAGACCAAGGAGGACACCACTTCGCCAAGTAAGGCACACAAAAGCTCACTTTGCCTTTGCAAATGCTCCTCTGGACATAGAATAAGACTTCTGGTCTTCTGTGTTATGGACAGATGAAACAAAATTTAAATAGTTTGGTTACAATGATGTTTCCTTTATTTGGCCTAAAAAAGGAGAAGCCTTCAAACCAAAGAACACCATCCCCACTGTCAAACCTGATGGTGTGGAACCTAACGCTTTGGGAGTGTCTTTCAGCCAGTGGACCAGGGAACCTAAGCACAGTGAACGGCACAATGAAAAAAGAGCAATACATTAGGATTCTCAATGACAACATCAGGAAGTCTGCAGAAATACTTGACCTTAGGCACCAATGGACATAACAGCATGACCATGACCCAAAACACACAGCAAAAGTGGTGAAGACATGGTTAGTAAACAACATTAATGTTTGTAGTGGCCCAACCAGAGTCCTGACTTGATTCCAATTGAGAATCTGTTGCGGGAGCTAAAGATCAGGGTGATGGCAAGAAGACCCTCCAATCTGAAAGATTTGGAGCTCATTGCTAAAGATGAATGGACAAACATACCTGTGGGGACATGCAAAAAGCTGGCCTGCAACTATAGGAAGCGTTTGATTGCTTTAATACACAATAAAGGCTGTTCTATTGATTCTTGAGAAGGGTGTGAATAATTTTTGACTGGACACATTTTGCTCAAATGTAAATACAAGCTAAGATTTTTTTTTTTTCCCACAATAATGCCTCTTGTACATTGTCTTATTATTCTTATTCTGATCGACAATCTTGCGCACCTTGAGGCAGATTCCCTCCTCTGCAGGTGGATTAAAGACTTTCTCTCCAACAGGACACAACGGGTCAAGCTTGGTTGTCGCATCTCCAGCGAGAGAACCACAAACGTTGGCGCACCGCAAGGGTGCGTACTGTCTCCACTCCTGTTCTCGCTGTATACTAACAACTGCACCTCAGCTACTGACTCCGTCAAAGTTATTAAATTTGCAGATGATACCACGATTATTGGCCTCATTGATAGAAACAGGGAGGATGCTTATCAAAATGAAATTGAGAAGATCTGTGATTGGTGCAAGGCCAACAATCTTGTTCTCAACACGGCAAAGACCGTGGAACTGATTGTGGACTTCAGGAAACTCCCTCCTGCCCCTCTCCCTGTGCTCATCGGCGGGTCTGAGGTCTCGAGAGTTCAAAGCGTCCGGTTCCTGGGCACAACCATAACAAGCAACCTCAAATGGGAGCAGCACTTTACCAGTACTCAGAAGAAAGCACAGCAGAGGTTATTCTTCCTACGCCAATTTAAGAAATTCGGGATGGCACGGGAGCTGCTTACCAGCTTTTACACCGCGACCATTGAATCCATCCTCTGCTGCTCCATCATCGTCTGGTTGCAGGAGCAACCGCTAGGGACAAATACAGACTCCACAGAGTGATAAACGCAGCATAAAAGATCATTGGCACCCACCTGCCTTTGCTAGATCTCCTCTACTCCATGAGAATGAAGACAAGGGCCTCCAAAATTTTACTCGACCCCTCCCACCCGGGTAGACGCTACTTCGAGCCCCTACCATGGGGACGCCGTTTCAGATCCATCCCCTCCAAAACCACCAGGCGCATGAACACCTTCTTCCCCCAAGCAGTTCTCCTGTTGAACTCAAGACCCCCCCCCCTTCCCCCGGTCTACACCACTGAGACACTCTAGCCCTCAGGGCAAACCTTCCTCACAGCCGCAAACTCTGACCGTCCCAAGACCCAAGCTTGAGCGGCCCTGCTTCACACGTTGACCTTGTATGTTTTGCTTTGCTTGCTTATGTCTGTCCTGTGTTTTTATATGTTCCCGAACTGCCATTTGCCATGTGAACCACAAGCAATTCCGGGTACACCATCCGGTGTACTTGGCGAGAATAAATTTGATTCTGATTCTGATTCTCTTTTGGGAGATACTCATGTAATTTTCCATCAAAAAATTACTTACCGGTTGAATAAAAGAAACTTTAAGTCAAAATTTGCCAGGAGTATGAATAATTATGGGCAGCACTGTATATGTGTGTGTGTATATATATTTCTATATACCATATATACTCGATTATAAGCTGACCTTTTCAGTACAAAAAAATGTGCTGAAAGCCCCCCTCGGTTTAAACACAAGTCAGCTGTGCCCCCATTCCCACAACATGGTGAGTGCAGAAGTGCAGGACAAGACTGACCTGTGCCACCGCTTGCAGCATTGTGAGCATTGTGCTTGCAGCAGTGTCAATGTCCTGTGTGATTGGCAGGAAAATTAGCGTCCTGGATGGCGGTAGAGTGCCTGTGAAAGAATGTGATGCAGAGCGGGGTTTTAGGGGGAAGGTGTCCAGTACTGGCAGTGATGTTTCTGGGGCTATGACCATAGTGACAGTGCCTGCAGCATTGTATGTGCAGTAGTATTGTGCGGGTGCAAAGTTCAGGGATTCCCTCTCGCCTCCAGCACTCGCTGTGTCTAATATATATTATGCCATCTAGTGGCATCATGAGACACAGCAAGTACTAGGGGCCAATCATTGCTTGCATCGGTGCTGACACTGCGGCATGCACAATGCTGCAGGCTCTGTCACTCCACTCATAGCCCTGGCACATCACTGTCAGCACTGGATGCCCACCCCAATACTGGCCTTCCCGCTCTGCACCACATTCTCCTGCAGGCACTCTCCCACCATCCTGAATGCCATGTTTCCTGCCGATCACACCAGACTCCCTGCACGGGTCAGCTTATACTTTTACACCAGTATATATATATATATATATATATATATATATATATATATGTGTGTGTTTGTTTGTGTATATGTATATGTGTGTATAAATATATATATATATATATATATATATATATATATATATATATATATATACCCCAAGTTGTCCGTCAATTTTTTTTCCCACCTCTCGGGTGTGATCTGTGGTTGTGCAACTTTGTACAACAGATCAGTGACTTAAACTGTGACTACAAATAAGTGCACCATTTCTTTTTTACCACCTATCAAGTGTGATGGTGCAATTGTGTACAACAGGTCAGAGAAATATGTTAAATAAACAAGCGTACCATAATCTGTGACTACAAAAAAGCATACAACGTTTTCTTTTTTTTTACCACTTATCAGGCATGATCTTTGGTGGTACAGCTGTGTACAACAGGTCAGTGAATTAATCTGTTAAACAAATACGTCCGTTAGAGGTGTAATGTTTGGTGTGAAAGTCTGTGGAAGTCACAATATGTAACAGACAGTCACCCTATGTGAAAATGTCATATGTACGAAGCAATATGACCCTGCAGTAGTACATTACCTACCTAGTTATAAATTGTAACTAAGTACTCACACTTCTACCTATGGTAATCAGCAGGTGACAATTAGTAGTAGTTGCAAGACAGGAAGCTAACAAGCTGGCAGGCTCTGGAGTACTTCAAGTACCTACTTGTAAATTGTAACTCCGTACACACAGTTCTTCCTAACTAAATCAGCACTCAGGGAATGTTATAAGTGACAGTTATTCTCAGTAGATGCAATACAGCTAGCAAACAAGCTACAGTACTACAAGTAGTTAGTTGTCAATTGTAACTAAGCACACACAGTTCTACCTATGTAAATCTGCACTAAATAAATTCCATAGGTAACAGATTTTTCAGTAGGTACAAAACAGTTTAGCTAGCTAACAAGCTAGCTAGTTGCTAAGTATTGCAAGTACACGCAATTCTACCTATCCACTTCAGCACACAATAAATCATATAAATGTACAGCTCTGCACACAATAAATCCTAGTACTATCACTTTCAAGTTAGTACAATAAAGCTGACTTAGGCTTCCTGCACACTGCAAATCCGTTTTCCGATTCCGTTTCCGATTTGCAATTCCAATTTTCCCTGGATGCAGTCAACAGAAAAAAAAGTCAAAAACGCAGCATGCAGTAACGATTAAAAGTCGGAATCACAATTCACTTCTCTCCCTGCCTCTTTGTCTCTCTTTTTACATACAAAACATAGCACAGAGTGAAAAACATTTCTCTCCACCCCCTTTATGTTTGACTGTAGTGGGATATGTGCTGATTGGCTGCTTGGGCTTGCTGTGCAACCTGGAAGCTAATGATTCACTCAGCAGACACACGTTTCCCGCTTCATGACAAAATTCTGGCGCAGCACTGCTTCCTATGCTTTGCCTGAGAATGTTTACTGAGAAAGCAACCAGGGGAAGACACTGTGTCTTTCTCAGGGAAAATTTTAAGCAAGAAAGGCACAATTCACTGCAAGATCAAACTGTGTATTCTCGCTCACTCATCTTTAGCTATCCCCACCCCTGTAAACATGAGCAAATAGGAACAATGGATCTGGTTCGACCAACAAAATCAGGATTCTTATATTTATTCAAAGGAGTACATAATGAAAACCAGCACAATGCGTGCCTGAGGAAAGGATTTTGCCGGAAACATCATGCTGGTTCTCACTAGACCCAGCCAGAGCCGGATTAAGGCTAAATGGGGCCCTAAGCAAAGTAACTGATTTGGGCCCCCCCATCATGTCGTAATAGAATCAGAAGATGCAGCTGCACAGCAATATGCCGCACACACCGGGCAGCCGAGCTACTGGTTGCTATGGGCAACAGCACGCTTTCCTCTGGGTGCACAATGCAGGGAATAGCAGCGGCAAAATGCAGAGTGAGAGATGAATGGCTGGGACATTTGCACTCAGAGACTGGGGCACCCCTGTGAAGAGGGCACCAGATATCACAGCAGCAGCACTTTCCCCCTGCATCTCCAGCCTGGCAATAGCAGAAAGCTCTGGACACCGCCAAATCGGAAGCCGTTCCCCAGACATAATTACATAACACATAATTACATAACCACCCCCACCACCGAACAACCAATTTCCTCCCAAACTAGACAGCCACCATGCAGCCTCCATCCCAGTGAATACGATAGTCCAGCAGAGAAGGCAGCCGTAGTGGGGGAGAATGACAGCACCAGATGACTCACATTCACCTATTGCAATCCAAGCAATAGAGGTCCTGTCATCCGGAGCCCATCTGTCTCCTCTAGAGTGCTGCCACTCTGTTACTACTATTATTACTACTTCCTACTTCCTGTCTGATCTGAGAATCAGGAAGTTCAGAGCGAGCGGCTGCACTGTAGAAGAGACAGATGGGTTTCAGATGACGGGATCTCTATCGCTTGGATCATGGATAGGTGAGTGAGCGTTTGCCATCTGCTGCTATCATTCTTGCTGCAGCTGTGGTTCTCTGTGGGAAGGGAGGGTGGAGTGGGCAGCGGCAGAGCGCACAGTAGCAGGAGGGGGACCTAGGAGGAGAGCCTGGCTCTGAAGACAATCAGCAGCGCACGGCATCATTTGACAAGACAAGACAAATAACATTTATATCGCGCTTTTCTCCTGGTGGACTCAAAGCGCCAGAGCTGCAGCCACTAGGACGCGCCCTATAGGCAGTAGGAGTGTTAGAGAGACTTGCCTACGGTCTCCTACTGAATAGGTGCTGGCTTACTGAACAGGCTAAGCCGAGATTCGAACCCTGGTCTCCTGTGTCAGCGGCAGAGCCCTTAAAGGGACTCCAAGCAGTGCCTGTGGATATGCCTTTAAGCATACCCACAACTAATTCATTACATCCTCACACCTACCAGCATGATGTTTGTAATTATATCCCCCTGGGTTCCTTATATTTCATTGCATTGTGCTGAATCGAGCTGCCAACTTTGGAGAAAAGTCGTCCTGTGGCCGTGATTTCGATCGCAAAATATTGAAAACTAAAAGGCATAGAGCAGCCGTTTATATATCATTGGAAAGAGGAGAAAGAGAGCTTTAAAATGATATGCATCTTTCCATAGTTACTGCACTGCTCAGAGTCCCTTTAACCATTATACCATCCAGCCACCGCTGACTGTGGAGAAAAGTCGTCCTGTGGCCGCGATTTTGATCGCTAAAATATAGAAAACTAAAAGGCATAGAGCAGCCATTTATATATAATTGGAAAGAGGAGAAAGAGAGCTTTAAAATGATATGCATCTTTCCATAGTTACTGCACTGCTCAGAGTCCCTTTTACCATTATACCATCCAGCCACCGCTGACAGGATGGCAAGGGCTGGTTTATGTGCTGATGGGGCCCCTTTGACTCTGAATGGGGCCCCAAGCGACTGCTTTTGTTGCCTGGTTGGTAATCCGGCCCTGGACCCAGCCCAAGGACCCCCAGGGGTATACACGTACCACCTGTTGAGAGCCTAGGATGTAAGCAGTACTGCATGACATGGTAGGGTGTCCCTCCTGAACTTTCAAGTCGGAGTAAGCAGATGTGGAATACTACTCACTGCTGCTAGTTTTAATACAGTAGGCACCAAGCATGATATGGAAATCTTGTATGCAGCCTGCAGTTATACAGGTGCAAACATACTGTATTATGTAGTATTATATAAGGCCACCTATCTAACAAATTCCAAGTAATCTTGGGGAACAAATAGAAACATTGGCTGTTTCTACATAATCTAATGTTTCTTGCTAAGTAATTAAATTGCATTTTACCTTTGCATGCAAAGTTATTTCCATGACTTTCTACTTACATTAATTATATGTCCTGGAATATCAAAAATGTTCCAGTGGATTGGGAGGTTGGTGGAACTGATACCATGGATAATCAACAGCAAGTTACAGTGTTAGATTACCCAACATGGTGACTTTTCGAATAAAAGATTCCAAAGTCTCTGCAAATATCTAAACATATGTTAAGATTATAGAGCATTTCACACCAGGAAGCTGACTTGCAACCCGAGAAACAATAATTATCCACATTTTCTTCTGCCATCGGGTGGCTTTACAGCTTGGGATAAAGGCTTCAATACACTGTGCGTGACAATTGGCTGCATTAGAACAAGTCTGCTTATATTTCAGCCTCGGCATTGACACTTTGGGTCACCATTCATCATGTAACTGGTGACTGCATGTATTTTCTAGGGAAAATCTGTAGCTTAATTTCACTTAACACATGCATGGTAGTAGGCTGTGTATTTTATTGTCCCTTTGAGGTATTGGAAATAAGCCCTCATTAGTACTTTATATGTTTTCTGCAAACGTATTATTTTTATTTTGTTTTATTGCTCCTCCCCATCTCTTGTCATCACCACTTTCATTCCTTTTTATTAGAAAAGAAGCTCATTAAAATGCAATGGCAATGTCTAATCTTTTAGGAATCGATAAACGCACATAAACTACATTGTTTCCTCGTAACCGTGTCGGCACCGCTGGAATAATTCGTTGTACTTTCTAAGAGATGACACCCTTTTAAGGAATTGTCAAAGCTCAGCACTTAATTGAGAATGCTTTTGTGTTGTCTTATTTTTCACATCCTCTTTTTGTGTTCGGAACACATGAATATGCAATGATTCGATCCTCTTGACATATACCCACAAGGGAGAAACTCTGTAATGAAAGATCTCCCAGTGGTTTAATCTGTGCAAGCTGGTTACTGCTACGTAACAGATGTCTATTCCACGTGTGCCTATACAGGATGCTCATAGTTCTTCCCCTCAGCAAATATCACCATATTGGAAATCTGGGTTCGTCTCTCACAACAGAAACACAATGTTGCCATGGTCACAATCCCAAGGTTTTGTTCTCAGGAGAAGAGCTCTCTCCGTAATTCTTATTCCATGTTTAGTTTCTTATTAAAGCTTAATAAGGCAAGTGGCACTATGCATATTTCACATTGGTCAAAATGTATTGACCTTTAGAGTGGCACTTTAAAAATGCCACTCCAGGGGTGGTCAAGTCAGTAGAGTTGCTGCAGCTAAATTTCCACTTACAGATCACGTCCTCGGTATTCAAGCACATGATGAAATGTATCTTGCTTGGATGTGATTTTCCAAGGTTTCTTTACTGCAAGGCAGGTGTGACCGGGAGCTGCACTGCAAAAATGTAGCATGTCAAGACATTCAAAAAGTACTATTTGCTTCCTGTCATGACTTTTTCCTATTACAGGTTGCCTGCTATGCCCTTCGGTGCACTTAAAAAGCATAGCATCTTTGTTTAAGGATCACATACAGAGCAAAAGCCATGAATTCTAAGTAGTCTCAGTTGTAGGTCCGTATTTTTTTTCTTATATGATACACTTGAAGCAACTAGAACAAAATCTCAAGGTTATTTTTACAGACACGATAACATATTGCAGAATATTATTATAACTAAGTATGTCTGTGCAATAAGTATTACTCTTTTTTGTTGCATTTGACATTTTTTAATTTTGGTATCATTACATTTTTTTCCTCTAATATTAACCATTAATGGTGAGCAAACTATTACCCAAACATGCAAATCTTCTGTGAACTAATATGCAATGCTTATGTCACTAGTGAAATTATTCACTGAATGTGTTGTTTTCTAGGGTAGAGAATGGCAGCTGTGTTGCAATGGCACTTACACAGGTACACCTCTGCATACAGTATACAACTGTCAGCAGTGATTCAACCCCAAAGGTGAATTACGATGTAATGGGGCCCTAGGCAAGATAGTAGATTTGGACCCCCTTGTGGTTCTTTTGGCAAACTGAAGTGGAGAGAGGTCAAAGAAGGAGACAGTGTTGCCAACCTAATTTCAAATTTTTGACGAACAAAAGGCACAAAAAACGCAGGACGCCCTAAAAATTTTGGGCGGACAGGGGGCGGAGTCAAAAGCACACGTTTAAGTAGAGTTGTGGGTGGCGCTAAACTCTGGGCATTATTATTAGTTTTTATATTTATATAGCCAGGGCTGTGGAGTCAGAGCAATTTTGGGGTACCTGGAGTTAGTAGTTTCATAAACTAAGGCGGTCGGAGTTGGATGATTTTTGTACTAACTCTACAACCTTGTATATAGCACTGCCACTTTACAGAGTAAAGTTACAGACTGTCCTCAGAGGAGCTCACAATTCAATCCTGTCATAATTGTCCCACCATATTATTACATATTTACATAGCTCTAAAATCTGCTGCAGCACTTTACAGAGTATATTGTCATGTCACTGACTGTCCTCAGAGGAGCCCACAATCTAAGCCAGGGGTGGGCAAACTTTTTGACTTGAGGGCCACATTGGGTTCTCAAACTTGATTGCGGGACTGGAGCAGAGTAGGAGTGCGGCAAGTGAAGCGTGCCGCGGCAAAAATGGGTGTGGCCATATAATGATATGAACAGAGCTAACTGTAATATAACAAACCATGTAACGCAAAGAAAATGGACCAAGTTTTCTCCCCAAACACAGGTAAAGTGACCCTATAAGTAATTAGGCAACGTTCCCCCACCTACAAACAACAAAGGCCCAGGGACAGCAGGCAGACCCCCTCAGGCAGCAAGAAACATAACGCAGCAGCTTTCCCCAGAAAATGCACATAATAGCAAAGCTTGCCAAACAATTTTAAACAAGTCTTTATTGAACAACAGTACCACTAAACAAATTTAAAAGCAATTAAAAGTCACCAAAGGTGAAAGACGGAATGGTCCCACACTTTAACAAAGTATAAATCCAAAAATACATATGGCACATGAACCTGAAGCTCCACAGAATGGGACTATATTTATATGAATAAAGGTAACAAGGAAATTCAAAGACGTGAGCAATATCAAAAACCTATGTGCAAGGTCTAAGGGCCCGTTTCCACTTGTGCGGTGCGAATCGCCGCGGTAAAAATTTGCATGCGGATGCAAATTTCGCATGCGGTTGTATGCAAATTTTCGTGCGAATTCGCATGAAAATTCGGATGGATGACGCTGTATGCGAATTTAACCATGGTAGTGCCGTTGTGCGTTTCCATTGATTTCCATGCAAATTTGCATGAAAATTTGCATACCAAAGCCGTAGGCGATTTCCCTATTAAATACATTAGCAGCGATTCGCATGCATTCCACACGCAGGCGAATTCTGAGGGCTCTGCCGTGCAGAAAAATCCTGCACAGAAAAACGCTCAGGAAAACTGACAAGTGGAAACAGGCCCATCCACTTTTATTGGCTGTGCGAATCTGCATGCAGGAAACGTATGCAGGAAATGCATGCAGATTCGCGATAGTGGAAACGGGCCCTTAAACATAAGGTGCATTGGTGCTAGCAGCATAAATTAAATAAAGAAAGCTATGGAGCAGTGCAAAAAAGAAAGTGTTCAAAATACACACACACACACACACACACACACACACACACACACACACACACACACACACACACACACACACACACACACACACACACACACACACACACACACACACACACACACACACACACACACACACACACACACACACACACACACACACACACACACACACACACACACACACACACACACACACACACACACACACACACACTCTTGAGTAAAATATAGACAAAAGGCTCCAATTAGCTAAGAAAAAGTGCTATGTGTGTGCTAGCAGCAATAAATAGGATTAGAGAGCAGGAGTCTGCGAGAGGAGAACTGGAGTCAAGGAAAAAGGTAATGTGCCACTGCTTAAAGCGGACCCAAACCAAACATTTTTTTAATTCAAAATATTTAGTTGCACCACTCTGACACATACGAAGATAAATAAACACTCCTTCAAGCCTATGAGCATTTCAGTGCATGCTTTTCACCTTTCTCTTTTCATAACTAGGGTTATACAGGTGGCAGCCATTACTTCTGAGCTTAGTAGGAGGTTTTAGATCATGAGTGTGTTTGTCATCAGCTACCCTCCCTCACTGTGGCGTCATCTATGTGAAATCTCACAGAAGCTGAGATCACCTCCCCTGTGACATCATCAGTAGCAGCTTGTGTTTTGTTTTTATTCTTTATCTCCTCCACCAATCTGCCGGATTCTGTCCCGGCAATATGAAAGGAAGGGAGGGATTCCTCCAATAAATGTAAAATATTTTATATTTGTCATCATGCAGCTGAAAAAAGGCTGCTATTTATAAGTTAGAAAATAGATTTTATTTCTGAAATCTTGTATTTTTAATTTGGGTCCATTTTAAGTGAGAAAAAGACTGTGGAGGAGCATCAGGCATGGCCAGGGGAGCAGACCGCCAGACTGTCTAAATGCATCACACAGGCTTCCTGCTTTTGTCCCTTGCACACAGTGCACAGACAGCTGCTGCTGCTGCTTCCTTCCTGGACAGGACTCGGGAGTTGTGGTGGGGCTGGCTCTCTTGGCTGCTTCTCTCCCATTGGCTGGAGAGAGGCAGAAGCAGCACTGAGCACACTACTGATTGAAGGGCGGGAGGAAAGGGAGAGAAAGAAGCCTGGGGCTTCTTACAGAGCTGGCCCATCAGGCACCAGGCTGCCTATAGCCGTAGTGCGCAGATGCGCACATAAGATCGCGGCTCAGCAGCTGTGTTAACGTTTATAGATGGACGCCTTTTGAAAAGTATGGGCACAAGCAATTTAACCTCATAAAGACGGACTGCCCATACTTAGACGGATGGCTGGCAACACTGGAAGGAGGCAGGTGGGCCCCTTGACACCCACTTGGCCCCAAGCACCTGCCTGGGTTGCCTGGTGGATGATCCTGCTCTGTCCAACCCAAATTATTCTCTACCCCCTAACACTAACTCTACCTTTGCCCAAAAATACCTGTAACTTCACAAGTAAGAATCATCATCACGTTTCTCCAGCAGTGGCTCGATAGTGTACTGGTTAGGGGTTTGCCTCTGACACAGGAGACCAGGGTTGGAATCTCTGCTCTTCCTGTTCAATAAGCCAACACCTATTCAGTAGGAGACCTTGGGCAAGACTCTATAACACTGCTAATGCCTATAGAGAATGTCCTAGTGGCTGCAGCCCTGGCGCTTTGAAACTGCCAGGATAAAAGTGTGATATAAATGTTCTGTTTTGTCTTGTCTTGTCTCATTTGTTTGTATTTGCAGTTTTAAGCCTATCTATATTTAATTCCTTTGTAAAATTCTTTATTAACTCTACTAGTTTGCTATATGGTTAAAAAAAATGGAAAACAGTCACTTTTTCCCTTTAAGACTAAAAATAATATCCAAAAATGATTATGGGTTATCACTCTTGTGTATGTGTATATAGCTCTGGCATCTTCCAAAACAATTTACAGAAACTTTAGTCATTTCACCTCAGGAGCTTACAATCTAATCCCTACCATAGTAATATATCATAGTAATATGTCTAGGGACACTTTTGGCGGATCAGTTCATCTCGGCGCACATCTCTGAGAGCCGAAGGCCGAAACTGGGTGCCATCATAGCAGCAATGCGACAACTCGAAGGGGGAATAGTATTTAACGTTGCCTCAGAGTTTAGCGGCAGCGGGGAGAGCCATCATTCAGTTCTCCCCGTGCCGAACTCAGCGGCGCCAAAATAATATGTACCCCAATTTTGGGAGGGGAATCAGAAAACCCAGAGCAAACACAGGTAGAACATACAAACTCCATGCAAATAGTGTCCTGGCCCAGTATTGAGTCATCACACTTATCATTCCAAGGTGAGAGAGCGATTGTGTACACCACAGTGGATTTTAAATTCTATTCTAGTAACCTGGAATGAAAAATAATCAGGTGGGGAAAAAATAAAAGAAAGCCAAATGAATAAAAAAAGTACAAATTACTATTTGACTTTAGGTTTCTATTTTTTTCTTCAATAAAAAGCATTTTATATATATATATATAATGAGATGGCCCGAACCTCCGGTTTTCGGTTCCGCAAAAGTTTGCAAACATGCGAACTTTTGCGAACCACAATAGACTTCAATGGGGAGGCGAACTTTGAAAACTAGAAACATTTATGCTAGCCACAAAAGTGATGGAAAAGATGTTTCAAGGGGTCTAACAATCTGGAGGGAGGCATGGCGGAGTGGGATACATGCCAAAAGTCCCCAGGGAAAAATCAGGTTTTGACGCACAGCAGCGTTTTAAGGGCAGAAATCACATTTTATTGCTAAATTGGAGGCCTAAAGTGTTTTAAAACATCTTGCATACATCAATCAGGTAGTGTAATTCGTGTACTGCTTCACACTGACAGACTAAACTCACTGTGTATCGCACTGCAAACAGCTGTTTGTGTAGTGATGGCCGTGCTGGACTGGTGCGCACCATGGCCAGAGTGCAGGCGATGGCGGTTTTCAAGCCCATATGGTCGGGCTGAGGTAGCTGAATGACAGAACAACAGTGACTGAGTGTCCAGCTGATCGAATTTGGTCTGTCCACAATGAAGCAACGACCTTATTATCTATCTTCTTGGGTCAGGTGTGCCCCCCAACCCCAACACACTCATATAGACGGTGGTCATTGCTTCATTGTGATACGCAAGCCCCTTCACCGCGGCAAGGTAACGATCACTAAGGGGAATTGACACATGTACATGCCTTTTGTTTTGTTGTTGCAGGTGCAGTGCAGCCAGAAAAATTAGGCAGGCATGTACACGCACCAGGAAAATTATTATAGCGGCCGCTGCTAGCAGCAGCCTTAAAAATTCAGGAATCCGCCTGGAGTCCTGGACCCTGTTGGTGGTGGCGGAGAAAGCAGTCAAGCGGCCTGCAGGTAGAGATGTTGTGTGGGGACCGACTTAGTCTTGGGGCAGGCAGTCACACGGCGTGCAGGCAGAGATGCTGTGTGTGGGGACTGACTTAGTCTTCGGTCAGGCCTGGGCGTGCTTTGCAGACCAGGCATTCATGGTCAGATGGACCCTTGACCCAACGCTGTGTGCCAGAGATGTCACCACTTGCCTTTCAACATCATGGTACAGTTTAGGTATCACCTTTTTTGAGAAATAATTGCAGCCTGGTATCTTCCACTGCTGTATGTGGCTTTGCATTTGTGTGCTGCTTTTCCTCAGGTGGTCATCCCATTGCAGTTTGTGCTTTGTAATCATGTGCCTTCGTAAGGTAGTTGTCCCTACGCGGGTCTTGGTCTTTCCAATGATCAATTTTCGGTGGCAGAGAGTACAGAGGCATTGCTCTCATCTGAGACAGACACACACAAAAACTTTCACACCGCTGTGCACTGTGATGATGGCACTTTGGTGATGGCTGCCGACGGAGTGTTAAGTGGGGTGCCTGAATCAGAGCAGGAGGAGGAAGATATGTCACGCTCCTGTGCGGAAGCTGAGAAAGGTGAGGTGTTCTGTGTTAAATAGTCAACTACGTACTGACAATATTGGAGGTTGATGGAACATGCCTTCTTCTGAACACTGTACTTTGGTCGAGGGCCGCGCGAAATCACGACAGCGCGACCTCGAACAGACCTGCTAGGTGGCCTGTCTCTGGCTCTGCCTTTTGTTTTGTCCATATTGGGGGGGATGAAGTGAAAGGTATGCACTGACTTGACTAATACAATGTAAGGTTAAACAGGTGCAGTGAACAGGTTGCAGTGACTGCTGGTACAACAATGTGCAGTTACACAGGTGCAGTGAACAGGTTGCAGTGACTAGGGCTGCTCAAATCCGGATCCAGGAGATACCCGGATAGTTGCCATCTGGATATCTCCCAGTAAACCTGTGTGGGGTGGGCGGGGAGTTCAATCTTACCTGTCTGACTTCTTCTTCGTCCGTCCCTCGGCGCCTCCCACGATGCGTTCCACGCATGTCAAGTGATTACAAACACTTCCTCCTTCAACCTGGAAGGAAGAAGGGTTTGTAATCATGTGACCGCCGCTTGGAACGCATCGTGGGAGGCGCCGAGGGACGGACCGAAGAAGACGTCAGACAGGTAAGATTCAACCTGGAAGGAGGAAGTGTTTGTTATCACGGGACCGCCTCTTGGACCGCATCGTGGGTATGGTATATAAAACAGAGTGCAGTCACACAGGTGCAATGAACAGGTATGCAGTGACTGGTATTACAAATGTGCAGCTGTCACACACACAGGTACCGTGAACAGGTGCAATGACTGGTGGTATTAACAATGCGTGCGATCACGTAGGTAGGTAGTTAGGTGCACTGAACAGGTGCAGTGATTGGGATTACAAATGTGCAGCTGCCTGTCACACACACAGGTAGTCACTGAATGTGTTGGCCCTGGCAGTGGCACAGTAGGAATTACCACCAAGGGGCCAAAGGCCAGCTGTGACTGACTGACAGGGCTGTATATAATGCAAGTGGGCCACACAAAAAAAAAAATAGATCACAAGAACAATATTAGCTCTCAAAAGAGCTGTTGAGGGGTGCTTTTTTAGCAATAAGAATCAGCAAGGAGCAAGCTAAGAAGCCTACAAGAGCCTAACTAAGCTTTCCCTATATCTCTCTCTGCAGCAGCTCTCCCTTCTCTAATTACTGCAGGCACGAGAGTGAGTGAAATGCCTGATGCTGCCTGCCTTTTAGAAGGGGGAGGGCCTCCAGGAGGGAGTGTAGCCTCATTGGCTACAATGTGCCTGCTGACTGTGATGTAGAGGGTCAAAGTTGACCCTAATGATGTAGTATAGGGGCGAATCGAACTTCCGAAAAAGTTTGCGGTTCTCCGCGATCGCGATCCACGGAAGTTCGCCGGTTCCCGTTCGCCAGTGAACCGTTCGGGCCATCTCTATTTATATAGCGCCAACATCTTCCGCAGTGCAGTACAGAGTATATTGTCTTGTCACTTAACCTCCCCGGCGAAAGTTGGCTGCATGAAAGCCCACTAGAGGGCGCTCCAGCCGCATATTTCTGATCGCCTCCGGCGATCAGAAGTAACAAGCAGGGCCGCGTAGAGCGGCCCTCCTTGTTTTGCTTTTCTCGTCGCCATAGCGACGCCTCCGATCCAGCCCTTAGCGCTGGCCGGAACTGATTGGTCCGGCTGCGCAGGGCTCGGGCGGCTGGGGGGACCCTCTTTCGCTGCTGCTCGCGGCGGATCGCCGCAGAGCGGCGGCGATCAGGCAGCACACGCGGCTGGCAAAGTGCAGGCTGCGTGTGCTGCTTTTTATTTGGCGAAAATTGGCCCAGCAGGGCCTGAGCGGCACCCTCCGGTGGTAATGGACGAGCTGAGCTCGTCCATACCGCTCAGGAGGTTAAAGAGACACTGAAGCGAAAAAAAAATTAAGATTTTATGATTTGTATGTGTAGTACAGCTAAGAAATAAAACATTAAGATCAGATATATCAGTCTAATTGTTTCCAGTACAGGAAGAGTTAAGAAACTCTAGTTGTTATCTCTATGCAAAAAAGCCATTAATCTCTACGACTTTCAAAGTCGTGGAGAGGGCTGTTATCTGAATTTTGTTATCTCAACTGTAAGTGAACTAATTACTTTTTAGCTCCCAGAGGAGAGGTCATTAGTTCACAGACTGCTCTGAAATAATCATTTTGAATGCTGAGTGTTGTGTAATCTGCACATATTAGAGAATGATGCAATGTTAGAAAAAAACACTGTATACCTGAAAATAAAAATATGAGGATATTTTCTTTGCTGCTAATCTTCTAGTAGTTAGTCATAGTACACAACCAATTCACTATATCATATATTTTTTTTTCGCTTCAGTGTCTCTTTAAGGCCCCTTTTACACTTAATCAGTTGGTGTGCGTTAGTGTGCGTTGGTACGCGTTTTTTCCATAGCAGTGCATTTTGACAAAGATTTCAGTTAAAACGCGTTAAGTGTGAAAGGTGCCATAAGAAAACATGGGCATTACTTTGAAAATCAGTTTTCTTTCCGTTTTAACTGAGAGCAACTGATTAAGTGTAAAAGGACCCTAACTGTCTCTCAGAGGGGTTCACAATCAAATGTTTACCATAGTCATATGTGTACGCATGTATCATGTAGTGTAGGGCCAATTTTAGAGGGACGCCAATTAACTTATCTATATCTTTTTGGAATGTGGGAGGAAAGTGGAGTGCCCAGAGGAAATCCATGCAGACACAGGTAGAACATACAAACTCTGTGCAGATAGTGCCCTGGCTGGGATTCAAACCAGGGACCCAGCACTGCAAGGTGAAAGTGCTAACCGCTACACCACTGTACTGCGTTGAAAGCCAAAAGCCTAAAACTTAATCGGTGGACCTGTAATTGCATAAAGTTATATGTGCAATGGTATGTTTAAGTTAACAGTTTTAATTAAATTTTTCTTGGTTAGAGGACTGATTTTGATGTAGTGACCTGGTTTCCAAAAGCCATACAGCTGGAAAGTATGGTCTAATCATGCTTAAGAGAAAACCCATTAATAGGAGTTTGTAAATCTCAGCTAGTGGCTGGATAGAGTACTTTGTTAAGGGCTCTGCCTCTGACACAGGCGACCAGAGTTTGAATCTCGGCTCTTCCTGTTCAGTAAGCCAGTACCTATTCAGTAAGGATCCTTGAGCAAGACTCCCTAACACTGCTACTGCCTATAGAGCATGTCCTAGTGACTGCGCTTTGAGTCCGCCAGGAGAAAAGCGTGATATAAATGTTCTGTGGCTGTTTATTGGTCTAGGATAAAGCTATATGGCACGTAAAGCACTAGCAATTGTTTTTATGTGATTTTGAAAATGTTACAACTACAGGCCCATCTCCCGTCTCCCCTTCACCTCCAAACTACTGGAGCGACTTGTCCACTTGGAGCTGGTACGTCACCTCATTGCCAACTCACTGATCAGTTCCAATCTGGCTTCTGTCCCATTAACTCCAAAGAAAACCGCTCTAGTTAAAGTTGTCAATGAGCTATCCACTGTTGAATCTCTAAAGGTTTCTACTCTGTTCTGTTCTCATCCTTCTGGATCTTTCCTCAGCTTTTCATACGGTGGATCATCCTCTGCTTCTCCAAATCCTCTCCTTTCTGGGCATTCAGGGTCTTGCTCTCTCCTTTGCTCTTATCTCTCAGGAAGGTGATTCACAGTTGCACATCTATGTACCACCTCCTCCTTCCACCCCCTCTTTGTCGGCATTCTCCAAAGCTCAGAGCTCCTGAGACCCCTCCTGTCATGCATACAGGCTTCCACTCCTTGTTTGGTGTCCTCTGCTCTCTGTGCGTGTT